>NW_008481804.1:0-67757 GCF_000365145.1 Cyphellophora europaea CBS 101466 | reverse complement strand
CCCCCCCCCACATCGTATATCTCTCGTGCCCCTTCGCTCCTGCAGTACTCTGTACAACGAATGCCGCTCCACGCCACGAGCATCAGAGAACTCTGTCCTTTTTTTCTCCAAATACGATTCTTTCAAGCCAGTGCGACCCACTTCGTCGACTGTAACTGCAGCTGCAAATCAAAATCTCCATCGCGGGGGTATGTACTATACTGAGAAACAAACACCGCAGCCAAAATAAAACTGAAACGCCAGTCGCTGCATAAAGTCGTCAGCTCGAAGACTGCGCCATGTTATTACATCTCCATGTCAGCCTCTCCTCGAGCCATACTTCGCCCCTCTCCCCCGTCTCTCTTTTCGCAAGGCGTAGTCCAGAGAAGCCGTCCAGTCGAGGCCTTGGCATTCAGACGCCGGAGAGCAACCACAATTAGGCGTGCCCAAGCCGCTAACCAGTGATTGGCCAGTCGTCCTCTGTTATGGACGACCAGAAGACCCAAATTGCGATCACAGATAGGAGAGTGAATAGGCTCGAAAAGAAGGCGCCATCGATCGCGCCGTTGGTGGGCTTGCAAATATGGACGGAAATAACGTATTGGAAGATCTGGCCGATGGCGAACAGAAGAGCTGCGGCGACGAGATAAATCATTGGGCGCACCTCACCCAAGATGCGGAGCACCAGAATAGTCTCGAGGACGAAGAAGAGGAACAGGAAGACGAGTGGCGCAAGCTGATAGAGGGTGTAGAGAGCGATGCTCCTGTGTTCGGGATTGTCGAGGGTAGAGCTCCAGTAACCGGTCCAGTTGAATGCAGTGTCAAGAGCGATGTAGCCTGTGCCGACAAAGAACGCCAAAGCACTTCCCATTATCAAGGCCAGCGAAGCAACGGTCCCATCGTCGAGCAGTTGAAAGCCAACGGCGGCATTCATTAGGAGAACCCATGTTGTTGCAGTAATAGCAGCGATATGTGCCGCTGAAAAACCTCTGCGCGCGGAATCATTGAGAGGGAAATGGCCCTGGGAGAAGATTTCGCATAGCGAGATGACGAGATAACCGAGCAGAAATACTTGTATCTCTCTCCTGCCAACAGCTGCTGCTTTCCTTTCAGTTCGCCATAACAATCCGAGAGTCAGAATGATGGCGAGTCCGGCCACAAGGATAGAGCCGAGGTTGGCCAGGTACCTGTCATTGCTGAGGGATATGCCTCGAAGCACGCAGGCATCAGGTTCGAAGGGAAGTCCGGGTGGCTGGTTGGGTACGCTCGTTACGATCTGGGGAGGTCAGCTGCAGCTGAAGTCAAGCTCAACGCGACTCACATTGCACACAGGTAGAGTCGAGTCTCTGCAAAAGTCCTATGCCTCTTATCAGCTACCGCCATCGCCATGCGTCTAATATGAACTAACACCAAAGTTTCCATATTGTGTTGAGCCCATGGCTATAGCTCAGGTCGCACAAGTCGACGTGGCCAGCTTACGCGACAGCAATAGGCCAGTCACTGGGTTTCGATGCCCTGTTATTAGGGGCGGCAAGCTGTTTCAGCAAGAATGTTTGACGTAGGGGACGAAATGTTGGCAGAGATGACGAAGTTCGGAATGGTGATCTTGACGGAGAGACGCGCGCGTAGTTGGGATGTCTATCTTGGTGACTGTGCTGGGCTGAGATGGAGAAGGATCTCTAAACAAAATGTCTGGTGTGGGATGAAACGAAAGTCGATGTGGCAGAGGCACGGAGCCAAAGGTGCATCATGCAAGCGAAGCAGCAGTGTGCAAACCAAGGCAGGTGCACAAGCAGCTTCCTGGTTCCCAGCCAAGGCCTGGAAATTGCCCTGGAAATAGCACGGGTTACGGACGGCGCCTTGACTACCTGTGGCTTAGCGCCGCCAGTCTTGACTCGCCTGGAGATCGGGCCCTGGCAAATCAGATCTTCGCATTACTCTTTGTCGCAGAACCTGCATATGGCGCCTCGAGACTTGTTCGGCTGTCGAAGGTGCAGCAAGATACAGGCATTATACTGGCTGTGTTCTAGAAGATGTCGAAGCGGTTTCAGGTCCTCGACGATCACCCATAAACATATATAATGTACTTGTGCTGTCATGGTGATGCGATCGCGCCGCCCTCGCCGCCCTCCGTTGAACTTTCACCCCCACCAGAATTGGCACGATGTCTGGGCAGCCCCCACCGCCAGTCGCGACCCGCGTTCCTTCCTCCTGATCCTTCCACCCCTCCAAGCCTCTCGAACGGTCGGAAGCGTGACATTGTCGTATTTTTTCAAGCCATTTATACAATATTGGCATCTAGGCCTTGCAGGTAGGACTCTAGGGGCAGAGCATATAGATATCAGAAGAGGACCAGCCGTCCTCTTGATGTAACTGTTGACCTTGCTGCTGATTGACTCTACAAGTATTAAAACATCGTATGAAAGGACTCGAACCTCAGAATACCAGATACGCCATGGGTTTGCCCCATTCGACACTTAACCTCGCGGTGATTGACAATGAACGCAGTCCGGCTGGAAGCACTATGATCAGCAAGTCCGATGAGAAGGGTGAATGCGAGATCGCGAAGAAATCGTCGCCTATGGTCGATACATGCATTGCAATTTCTGATGGAGCACAAACTTTGGAAATCCCAGAAGCAGAGTCCACAGCTCAGCAGAATGTGCGAGAGTCGGTATGGGATTGTGCTCTTCTCATCGCCAGCTACGTCTATCTCTTGTGGTTCTCAATAACGCATGTTGATGGGCCATGCAAACCCAGCGGGACATGGTGGCTGTTTCAACAGGCTCTGGCCTTATCGCTGCCCTTCAGTTCATCCATGATCACCATGGATCTCGCTTATGATGCACTGCGACCATTGCTTCCGGACTATCATCAAAGAATACGCGATGAAGAAGTTGCTTGCGTCGAAAACAGGAGTGAAACACGGTTCAACTGGCCAAAAGTAATGTTCGTCATGATAGGTGCGATGCATCTGGCTCTCGTCGTAATACGCCTGATGGGCCTGGACGAAATGGTTCGCCGTTGTTGGGTACAGCACTGAGCTAGACGGAGACACCAATGATGATTAATGACAACCTCGGAACACAAACAGTGTTTTGCGATCATCTGGATGTCTGCACATGTTGGAGAATTATCCTGATGAGGCTGAAAATACGGCCGGGCCGGGTAAAGATCGGCGGCCGCGCATATGCGTCATGCACGAAATCCGCCGTTCGTTTTGGTAAGTCCATCACTTCCTCCGCATTTGATTGTGCATGTACTGTACTCCGTACATCTGCTTGATTGCAGCCTCCCGTTCGAGTCACCCTCTTTGCATGTCACCCAGTTGCGGACGATCCTCGCGGTAGCGGTGTTCTTTCCCTACAGAAACTGTCTCTTGCGCCACTTGCCATTCGTTCGCACCAGCCATGGCTCGCCCACGGCGCGCAAAGAGAGTCCGCTACGCGGAAGATTCAGACGCTGAAGTCGACTACGATCCATCCAGTGTCAAGCGCTCCGCGCGCGGAGGCCAGCGCCCTCAGACATATCGCGAGCTAAGTACCGACACTTCCGACCTCGACCGTGCGTCCGCCGAGTCGGCATCAGATTCCTCTCGGCCATCTACCCCGCGAAATCAGTCGCCCGCGCCGGAAGGCAGCAGGACAACTCGCTCACGACGTCGGCCCCAAACCTATCGCGAGCCGAGCACCGATGGTTCAGACCTCGAGCGTCCAGTCCCAGTCGCAATCTCACGACCTGCGATCCGATCACGACAGACGCAGCCTCTGGCAAGACCAAAAAATGCACGCAAGGCTCATCACCGTGGTAGACAACGTACAAAAGCCACAAATTTCACACTCTTCAAGAAAATCAAGCCAAATATAGCTGGTTTGATTGTCCCCGGGAAGCCCATTGTCTTTCCACTCGGCCCGTCTGGCAAGCGTCCACCATGGCAGACCCTACCATACGAAGTTCTCGTTGCAGTGATGAAGCATGCGGCCTATCCGCTCTATGGCCATGCATCACGGCCTACGGGATCCATTGAATGGCTCTGTAGGGTCTCATTACTTTGCAGATCTTTCCACGATGCTTGCATGGCCGCTCTACTCTATTCTCCACCGCTCTATCCCGCGTGGCGTGGTGAAGATTTGCTCCGGCTCCTTCGGCGTGATCAGTCCAACCTGATGAGCAACTATCAGACCAAAATTAAGCAGCTTAACATTGAGGTGAAGAATCTTCTCGTCAGCAAAAACGACATCGAGCTTCGAGCATTGATCGAATGCACGCCTAACCTTGAACACCTCCACCTTTATCACAATCATGATGACCTCTCGAGATACATTTGGGCTCAGCCATCCGCCTCTCTTCACCGCCGATGGACCTATCCCGACGAGTTGTTCGAGACGCTCGATACTATGAATATCCGCCTCAAGTCCTTCGGATGGAACGGCCGCTTCCCGACTCCGATGGATGTCCTCGCCCGGATGGCTGAATTTCACTCTCGTCCCAGTTTCTCCACGATCGAGACACTAACGCTCGCCAACATCAGCTTCCCTGAGAAGCACCCAGAAGCTGATCTCGCCGCAGCCCGTGAGCATCTGGCTTCCGCCCTCAGGTCCCTTCCCAATCTCACCTCGCTCACCTTCCGCACTTGCAACATCCTCGACGAGGTCACCACACCACGGCTACCGTACTCTCTCAAACATCTCGAAATCACCAATAACATAATTTTTCTCTCTTCCCACCTGACATCCTACCTCGCCACCCGGGGCTCCCACCTCCACACCCTCACGCTGAAACATAACCAATCTATGTCGCTCGATTTCCTCGCGAACTTGCGCACCTATACTCCGCGCCTCCGCCACCTTACCCTCGACCTCACGTATTCCGATCCTTCCTCCTACCAGGATGTTAGCCCTCTCTTCGATGAAGCCCTTCCTGACGGCCCACCGATGTGGCCCGCGGCACTCGTCTCCATAGACATTGAGAATCTCCGCCAGATCAGCTGCGCCGAGACGGAATCATTTTTCACCAGCCTCGTGGAAGCAGCAGACGATCTCAAGTCTCTACGGCGGCTGGTGATTCGGGCCATTGTCAAGGATGCGGGATGGAAGGAACGTGCAAGTCTAAGGCAGAAATGGGAGCCGGTTTTGGCTGATGTATTCTTGGATCGACGTACGCCAGAGGTACGGAAGAGTGTTATGTCCGACAAGGAGCGACTGAGGCGGGAGTTCAAGGTGCGAGTTGAGAGCGATGATAAGATCGTCGTTCCCAAGACGCAAGCAGACGGTGTTCTACCGCTGATTGGTCCAGTTGCACCCACAAAAGGCAATTCCGACAGCCCTGTCAATGCCCCAGTTCCGGACGGCGAAGACCAAGCCGAGTCAAACTCGAAATCTCGCCGCAGTGGTCGCATCCGCGATGTACACCTCAAGCGTCTCGCCTATGAGGCCGAGCTGTCCGCTTCCGCTGCTGAAGAGGATGACCAGACTTCGAACGCGCTCACGTCCACACTCAAGCTCGAGAGCAAGGGCCTTCCTCACCAACGCCGCTGTAATGTCGTGCAGCTGCAGCTCAGCGATCAGCGACCTGCGCAGGACCAATACAGAGAGACGGACTTTATGGACGAGGAGCCTAGCGGTGATGAGGATTACCGGGAGCGGTGAGTGAACCAGAATTTGAAGGGCTTGCGGGCCCCTTGTAGAAAAGACTCGGGGATGCGTCGATGGGCTGCACGAAAACCGGAGAACGGGGGTTGGCTGCGAGGAAAAGTCGTACATGGCGTTGGACTCTGGAAGAGCCTGGATCAGGGAAGAAAATACTGGCGACTTTGGTGCTTGAAATCTCCAGTCGAGTCCGGGGAACATACCCGTACAGTACGACTACCTTCGGGAAGGGGATTGCATACCTACCTGCTGTACCGCTTCACTAGGCCAAAATTCTTAAGCTACCCATCCCAAGAGGGCTGGCTTCGTTCTGATCTGAGACTCTTGAATTTTCAACCCTGCCTTTTCGATTGCTCTGCCTGCCTGCCTGCCTGCGTACTTATTTACAAGGTCTACACTACAAAGCAAACCCCTCCCATAAACCCTCCCAGCGAACGCTGGAGCGATCGCTTCGCGTATCTCTTTTCTCTCCCTCCCTGCGCCTCTCTTTTCGACTCTACTCCATCTTTTACACCTGGAGGCCAATCTCCTCTGCAAACGGCAGCGCATACAGGTCTCCCACTGCACTCACGCTGGCCTTGCCTTCGAGAACGCTCTTTGCCGCCTGTTATAGATCGTTAGAATACGAATCGACTGCTTCTACAATGCCGGTGGAAAGAGCCTGGAGTTTGCGGGGACCAGACTTACCTTTGTGATGCCATCCTTGGTCACACCTTCAAAGCCCTTCGCCAGCTCTGAGATCTGGAACGCCTTGCCGCTGACAATCAGGCCGTTACCCGTTGCTTCCAGGCCAGCCTCCGTCTGCTGACCAGCCTCTAGGGCGCGGAACTTGGCGGCCGCGACCGCTTTCTTGACCACTTCTTCTGAAACGTCGCCGGCGGCAACCTTCTTGATAGCCTCGACCACGTTCTTCGCCGCAGAGGAGATGGCAGTCGCATTACCTGTGAGAGTGACGTACAATAGACCGGCATCGCTGTAGGCGGCATTGGTGGTGTTGACCTGCGCGCCTGGCGTGGCATGCGCGGCATTGGCGAGCAGGGAGAATCCGGGAGACCATTTGATGGAAGATTCGCCGCCTAGAAGGGACGCAAGCACGGCTACTTCGGGCTTATAAGCGCTGCCGGCAGTGAACGCGGCGGAGCCGGGGAAGCCGAGAATCAGTGCGTTGCCAGAGGCATGAGCGATGCGCTCCTCGCCGCCATAGTACTTCGTCGCGGGCGATTTGATTTGAGTGGTTGCTGAGCCCGTGCCAGTGCTTTCAGAAAAGAACTCCTTCACCCACTTGCTGAGGTCGGAGTGCGTAGCACCGTTGGCAACGACGGCAATGTTGGAGCGGGCGTATGCGGCATCGGCAAAGTCAGCGATGCCTGGAGCATCGATGTATTTTGCGACGGGTACGGACGAGGTAGGGTAGAGGGGCTCGCCGAGGCCGCGGTGGAAAGCGACGCCGTGAACGGAATTCAGAGCAAGGTTGAGGGGTGAGGCAAGGTGAGACTTCTGTTCCAGACGCATGGTGTGGAAGACCTCCTCGTTGAGCTCGTGGGCTGAACTGTGTTAGCGGGTAGAATAGAGCAGGATCTCGGGGAAACGGACTGCTGTATCTGGTTTTGGAAGCAACTTCGGCGAGCAACTCAGCGAAGTATGGGAGATCATCTTTCAGGAATTTTGCTCGAAGGACAAGGTTCTCGCGAGTGTGGTATGCAGCGACCTGGCCGCCTAGGAGCTCTACCTCTCGGGTGATCCTAAGAGAGGAACGCTTTTCGGTGGCCTGTTATGGTCAGCGGTGGATTCTCTGCACAAGTGCATGTGGGCTGACCTTGAATGCGAACTTCTCGAGGGCGTCTGAGTAGCCGGGCAAAGGCTGATACCGCGAGCCAGCTTTTGATACCACTGTCAGGGTCGTCGTAGCACCAGGCAGGTCCCTGCTGGCGAACTTGACGCCGGAAGAGTCCCCAGTCTCATATTGAAAGGTACTCGAAGCTGCCGCAGCTAGACCTCTCCTTGAGTTCGCACCGGTCCGGAGGGTGTGTCGAGAAGCTCGCAGAGCTCTAGACCCTAGCACGGCGGGAGAAGCCATCGCGATAGGGACTGCGGGAGGGAAGTTTGAGGGATCTGAGCGGTGGTAGAGGATTCAGATGCACTTTCAATTACACGAGCTTCAATTGGGCGCAAAAGAGCTTCAACTATGAGGCTGCGCTAGTACCACCTTGGCGGACAAGGCTGTCTCTACGACACGTTCGCCGGCATTTTCCGGACATGGTGTCACCCTCGTCACATTCACAATCACCAATTGAGTTATATTCGCTGCTCTGATACAGTGAACAATTATGCTCTGCTCAGACAATTGTATTTTGGATCGCATCCATTTGTCTGGTGACAATCTTAGTCGACCTCCACGCCTGGCCTCGGGTCGTAAGTTCCTAATCACGATGCATTGCCGCGCATGTATGAAAACGAGCACATCATCGAAAGGATGGACTTGTCGAAGCAGTCTTCGAAAGCTCAACTCGTTGTTCGCGAGAGTTCGGAGATGCCTTGACCTGTGTCGCGCGTGTTCAGGACTATGATGGCGAGCAGGAACTCATTTGAATATTCTGGACATGTCTCGAATCAGGGCCCTTCGCCAGTAGTAACCCCCCAACGACATTCGCAAGTCTGATCACGCACCTGTTCGGCCTCCTCTATGACCATCACAGCCAATCATCTTCCCAAGTCCCTGCATACTCATCCTCCCCTTGCTCCCCTTTCCCTTCCCCAGCCCAACCCGCAGGTGCAATACTTCCCACTACCATATTCACGCCTTCCTTCCTCCAAGAGCGCAATAAGTCCCGAGCGCCACGCTCGGAATGATTCCAGTCGATGTATCGGCCCCTCCCGTGCTCCGCGTGTAAATAGGTGACATCATGTTCCCGGCCCCCGGCCCAACACCAGGCGGGACACATTCACCTGCTAGCATATCATCGTTGATGGCTGAGCAGAACGTGCCTGACTTGCAATTCTGTATCACGTCGAGATAGCCGGTGGCGCGGTTAAACTGTGTAAGCGTGGAGAGATCGGTGCAGTATACGTATCCTGGTTGGAGTTCGTAGGGACATTGAGCCCGCGGAAGAATTGCAAAGCCTGATGCTGGGGCCGGGGCCGGGACCGGAGAGCTGCGTGCAAATGGTAGCACTGCAATGGAGAACGTGGTGAGATGCATGATTATGGAGTTTGGCGTGGTTCGCTCTAGGATTAGGGGGGTATGTTGGGTGTGGTCAAGTCTGAAACCAAAACTTCCCGGACGACTGGTAAGCTGCAGCTTGATCGAGAAATGAGTAATTCGAGAATGCTCAAGCAAATACTTTTGTGCAACGTCCTGAAGCAACCGGCTCATCTATTGATATCCTTAGGATGTGGCCATCTAGCCCATGAGGGCTGGCTGCTTCTCCACAGCTTCCGACTATCTACCGATCCGAATACTTGTTTCATTTCGTAAGGAGTGCGTTGACGTTGCGAGACGTCATGCCTCGTGTCAGCTATCACAATGTTGCTATCGGAGACCGAGTAGGTCCACGAGAGGGCAGCTAGCAGACACCATCTGATCACTGTCGATACGGTAGCTGCTCATCATGCGGTTCGGTACTTGCAAGATGATGCAAATAAGGCGCCAGCGTCGAAGCAACAGATCGTCAAGTGCGTATATTCGGCAGTTGCAGAATTGCAATTCTTCTAAAGGCGAACAGTGGACCACAAGCCGATCCTTATACGTAGGAAGCCTTAATGTAATCTTTTCGCATGAGTCCGGAGACTCATACCAGCTTGGTCACATTGCGAGCGTGACGCCGGATCCCGCACCTGACAAGGCAACGAGGATGGAGGAAGAAGAAGCCGGAAAAGATCATCGGCCGTGGTGAAGATAGAGTTTAGGCATTAATTGCGGAGTCAAGCCATGCCAAGAATGTGACTTTAGCCAGCAAGTCTTTTGCAAATCTTCTGCGTGAACATCACAAAACTGTTTCGATATTCAGAAATCGATTCTTAAAGATCTGGAGGTTTATGTGCAATCGTAGGTTGAGATGCTCATATGCATATCCTGCTGAGAGCCACATCCATGAGCTGAGCTAGACTGTGAGCAAGTGATCTCCTGCAGCGAGAGTGCTCGCTCGTAATGGCTGAGGTACTGGCCATGATTCTGGGAGGTAAGAGCTAAGCTGATGTTCGACAGCACTTGAATCAGCTCTGCTGCCTCATTATTGAAGACACCTACGGAAGCTTTCTTTCCGTAAGTTGTGGACCAGCAACCGACACAAGACGGCACTAACCGGACCGTCAGCATATCTTTAAGCAAGTCGCAACGTACGGTCGACTACCAGCAGGTCAGATCGCGCAGCGATGCCACCTACTTCTACGGCAAGCTAAAGCTGGTTTGGCAACACTTATCCAGTTGCGACTGGTGCAGCACCATTCGGTTGAAGGATTTTCGACCTATCAGGCGAACCTCACGAATGCCTACGATTTGCTACGAACAGGCAAGCTCGCCCAGCTCGCCCACGCTCAGTATGGGTCAATCGCCGGGCTCGTTATCGAAGTTCTCGCCGCGAAAGGATTTGCTAGTGTGAAGGACCTCGAGGCAGCAGTTTTACAGGCGCTGGAGCAGTCCTCTGATCGCGAAACACCGTATCAAAACGGAAGCAAGGCCTCTGTCAAAGTTCAGGATACCTTGAGACGACTTGCCAACGACCAATTTATGTCAAAGCTAAGCATTGGACATCTTCAGATCCCACACGATGCTCGACAGGATGCCGAGGCTGGTCATGAGCTGGTCACCGCCGGTGGACAACGCGGAGAGAATTTGCGTGCAGACCGGCTGAGTAAGGTGCAGGAAGAGATGGAAAGACGCCTCGATACATATGTATCTGCTGACATGATCGAGGCGGCTCTCGACGTTCCGAATGGTGAGGCGGTTGGTGCTACGCCACAACAGGAACTCTATCTATGCTTGAATTACGTCCGAGTCATAAAAGATGTACGCAATGCGACCGTGACTCAGCATGTCAATAAGACTTTGGGCCGGACATCGGCTCGGTTGACAACAGCTGTCTTAAAACAAATCGAACTGCAATCCCCGCCTTTCGAACGCTCGCCTAATGTCCGCACAGAAGAGCAGCTCGTCGTCCTAAGTCGCCTTCTCGATGACACCCGGAGGATGCCGCTGCAAAATGGCACGCATGGGACCAATGGACATCATGATGAGGACACAGCGATGACCAACGGCGCCAATGAAGACGAATACTTGGATCAAGAAGACTTGGAGAGTGGACTTGACCTTGTTTCCAGTGGGCCATACCCTTTTATTCGGCGTGACGAGAACACGGCCTGGTGGTACATTGACCGATATCAGGTCGCAATATGGTTGCGCGATCGTGAGATTCTAAACTTGATCAGTGCTCGGATCGGACCGACTGGAATGCGATTGGTGCGAATGCTCATCGACAAGGGCAAATTAGACGAAAAACTGCTGCAAGAGATGGGCCTCCTGTCCGCAAAGGAAATGAGACAAGCACTTGCGGAGTTGCAGACCATGGGCCTCACAGAACTTCAAGAGGTCCCTCGGGAGCCACAACGACAGCCGAACAGGACCATCTTTCTGTGGTTCTACGATGCACTGCGAGCAAGAGACTTGCTTCTTGGTCAATTGTACAAGTCGATGGCGAGATGCTACCAGAGACTTCAGGTGGTCGAGCGAGAGAGGATGCGGGCTACATTGGATAAGATCGAGCGAGATGATGTGAAGGATCGGATCGAAGAAGTGGTGGTCGGCGCAGAGAAGGTTGCTCTTGAGCAGTTCCAGGCAAAGGAAAGATGGCTCATGGGAGAGATTGCAAGGCTAGATGAGTCTGTGGCACTCCTCCGAGATATGTAAATGACAAAACTTGCGAGAGCTCCCCCATACGCTTTGTAGACATCACCATCACTGTCAGCGCCATCACCGGCGCCCATGGACATGGACATGAGGACATGGACATACCGCCAAGCTGACCGATTGCCAAGGCTTTGAGTTCCACTGATCGCTCCAAAAGTTCCTAGGCCTGTCATGATTCATCTTCCTCTCGTCTTGCACCCGCCGCTCGGTGAGCTCTTCTCTCTGTACGATAACATTTCGCCAGGCCCTCTTGCGGTGGCATTTTTTCATCGTCATTTCAAGCACATAATCTGGTGCTCATTCCGTTCCTTATTCGCAAACGACCATCCTGTCTCCGATTGTAGCATTTTGGAGCAGACATCGTCAACCAGTCCTCTCTTTCGTGGTTCTACCTGCAGTTTGCTCTCTAGTCGAGCTTTTGGATCTTCATTCGGCTGAAAATGTCGAACAACGATCTTCAGGCTCTGTTCGCCAACATCCGACCTCGGTCGCAAGGCCCAGCGAGCTCTGATGGCAATCCGGCTGCTCGAGCTACCACCTCTGCCCAACCGTCGGCTACTACAGCTTTCGGTTTCTCGTCCCCACCGCCCTTCTCGGCTGTCAACCCTGCGCACATGCCAAACAGTCCCCCAAGTAATACGAACACGTCGACAACCTCAAACGCTGCCTCAGCGCAGTCATTGCTCAATCTTCTCAATTTCGGCACCGCCTCATTGCCAGCTGCCGCAGCACCACTCGCTTCGCCTCCAATTCAGAACAATACCACGGAAAAGCAGGGTTCTGCGCCAAATGTTTCAGCATCAGATCTCGTCGCCAGATTCATGAGCCCTCCGGCTGTACCGCAGTCTGCCCCACGACCAACAAATGGCGAAGATCACGGCGGTGGCCAATCTGAAGAAGTACAGGAAGGCACAGACTCGGCCCAGAATGCTCTCCTGAAGCTCTTGAGCAAGAGCAAGTCTTCGCAGTCGTCTCGTGCTGGCTCGGCTGAGCTCGCAAGGCCTGCTCCAGCCCAGCAAGTTGCAGATACCGCTGAAGCTACCCCATCACAGTCATCTGCGGCCGAGCAGGCATCATCCGAACAACCGAAGAAGATCTTCACATACACGAATCCTTTCGAAGCTCTCCAGGCTTCTCGCAATGCTGGCTCAGTCGGTGGTACACCTCAGCCTAAACCATCTGCTTCGGCAAGCTTTTCCACCCCCGTAGCTGACCGCACCGCCTCTCCTTCCGGCTCGTCCCAACGCAAGAAGCTCACACCCCGCTCTACATCGGCGAAGGTGGAACGCCTTGCCCGCGAGAACTCAGTGAGGTCCAATGGCACCCCGGAGCCCGTGATTCAAGAAAATGAGGAAAACAACACGCAGAACGAGCTTCCAATCCGCTCTACGAGTACGACAAAAGCCGCGCATGCTGCACACAACCACACCTCTAGGGAGCCGGTCTTACAGACAACCACTGACCTTGCCCGAACCTCTGATGAAGCCCTCAGTATGCATGAGAAGGCTGCTGTGGCTTCTGCTGAGATCGGGTGGGATGCCGAGGCCAAGGAGAGCCCGACTGGCGCCGCCGATGAGTGGGAGGATGCAGAAGAGTCGCCGAGCCCGCCGGATGAAACCCGCAAGGTTCCGGTCTACAATTTTCCTATCCGTCCCTTCATTTCCATTAGCCTGCAGTTCGACGATATCTCGAGTGTCGGGATTCGTGAAAACGGTGTCATGGAGATCTCTCGACTTAGGAAGGATTTCGACCAGCTTGACCGATCTCTCGCTGCTGCCACCTCCAAGTACATTGCATATGCCTTGACAAAGAATGGCGGTATGCGCATCATCAGACAAGACGATGGGCGTGATCGTCAAGTTTTCAAGCATTCTCATGATCGAGTCTTCAACGTTGCCTTCTGCACCACCGCAATGAGTGCTCCTCCATCCGGGCATCAAGCTATCCTTGGTACCGGTGTCAGTGGCACGGTCTACTATGCTACAGTCTCGAAAGAGGGCAATGATTTGTTCGAGAAGAACGAGCTTGACTCGGAGGCCCTGTCGTTTCCTCCATGGCCCCCCGCTGATGAGAATTCAGCTGGTGGGGTCCTCAAGACTCGAGCTAAGCGAAGCTCTCGACATCCTGAGTACTTTGCTATAGGTCGGGGTAAATCCATTCACATCATCTGGCCAGAAACAACCGTGTTTGCGAAGTATGGCATCACTGAGTCAGATCGTGAGGTCGACATGGAAAAGCTGTACCAGGAACGCAACCTTCAAATTGCCACTGGTAAGGCTGGGAAAGATTTCGTTTTTAGCGAGGATGATTCAATGATCATCTCACTCGACAAGACTGGCAGGCTTCGCTTCTGGGACATTCGCCCTCTGACGGACGAGACAAATGCGACTGCTGGCAGAGTTCCACCCATCAAAATTGATACTCCTCTTCTGTCGCTCTCAACTGCCTCGCCTGCTGAAAAGTCCTGGCCAACTTCGGTTCTGATGGTTGATAAATCACGTCCGTACTCGAAGGGCGGTGCGCAGCGGTACGTCTTAGTCGGTCTTCGACAGAACCATACGCTACAGCTCTGGGATATTGCACTGGGCAAGGCAGTTCAAGAGGTCAACTTTCCTCACGAGAACGAGACAGACGGCGTCTGCAGTGTCAACTACCATCCAGGCAGTGGTATCATCGTGGTTGGTCACCCGACCCGTAACTCCATCTTCTTCATTCACCTGTCGGCGCCTCGCTACACTCTAAGCTCGTCAATCGACCAAGCCAGTTACGTCCAGCTCATTGCTGCGAAGGATCCTGATGTACCCAAGCCTGACTCGACTGCGTGCATGAGCGGCATCCGCGAGATCTCCTTCGCATCCAAGGGTCAGCTCCGCAGCGTCGAGCTCTTGCCGCTTCACAAATCTAAGAGTGGCAGTGCCGAGAAAGTGGTCACGGACCCTCTTTTCGAGCTTTACGCCGTCCACTCCAAGGGAGTCACATGTTTGACTATCACTAAAGAGGATCTGGGCTGGGATGCCGGTAGCAAAGTTATTGATGGCGTTGACGCGGTCAAGGCTGGTATCGTGACGATGAAGGAGCTCAAGCTCGGCGGAGTTATTGAAGAGGCGGCTCGTATCCAAAGCCCACCCGAGGAGCCATCTTCGAGCGGCGGCAAGTCGAAGAAAAAATCCAAGAAAGCTCAAAAAGCTGCAGAGCAGGTCCAGCCTGTGGCACCTGAGGTTGTGGAGCCCGCACCCCAGCCACCTGTCGCTGAAGCGGCTAACGGCAGCACGGCACCATCTGAGCCCCTCGACGGAGATCTGCTTCTGCCCAAGGAAACCAAGAAGAGCAAGAAAAAGGCAGCACAGGACCTTGCACAAGCCAAGGATGTGTCGCGTACCGCATCTCCCGCTCGACCCGAAGCTACCGGGACCACAGTTCCTGAAGAACCTGTGCCGGCCCCTGCTCCGGTTCAGTCAGTTGAAACTACCGCCAAAGAACCCGTTCCCGAACAAGTGTCGATAGGAATATCTGGAGACTGGCTCGACAAGGAGATGAAGAAGCTTGAGAAAGCTGTATCGAAGGAGTTCAAGAAAGAGATGGGCTCGTTGTACACGAACATACAGAACGACAGGCTCGTGCAGGACTCAACCGCCAGTGCTCGACAGGAGGCGGTACTTCGCTTGGTGTCACAAACGTTGACCAATAACGTTGAGAAGAGTATCGCGAATATTGTCAGCGCTCAGATCCAGCAAGTTGTCTTGCCTGCTATTACTAGCGTCACCTCGCAGGCTATCCAGACACATGTTGGTGATGCTGTGGCTCGCACGATGCAGCAACTGATGGGCCCGGAGCTCGGCAAACACATCCCATCTGCCGTCCAGACTGTTCTGACCAGCACACAATTTGCCCGTTCAGTCCAAGAATCGGTTTCTCAAAAGCTTACCAAGCAGTTAGACGGCCATATTGCCGATGCCATCAGCCGCAACGTCAGCGGCTCGCTGGTCACTGCTGCGGAGCAAGCCGCCGCTGAAGTCGAAGGACGGATGAGCGCTCAGTTCCGCAAATTGGACGAGGAGCGGCGTCGCGACACGGCGAGACTCGAAAAGCTAGGTGCCATTGTCTCTGGTATGGCTGAGACGCTGAGAACAATGTCGGACACACAAGTCAACTTCCAGAGTCAGATACTCCGAGACCGCCAGCAGCTGGCGCAATACGCAGCGCCCGGCGCGTCGCAGCAGATGTCGACCGCACAGATGACACCTTCTCCTGCACCAATTGCTCGACCCCTTGCCATGAAGCCCAAGTCACAACGGGAGCTTGAGCAAGATGACATTGCAAGCATGATGAAGAGTGGTCGATATGAGGACGCGTCCATCAAATGGTTGAACTCGGAATACCAAGCTCAACTGTTTGATAACTTGTTCATCCGCTTTACTCCAGAGTATCTCTCCACGGATGTCTCGGCGCTCGTGGCGTTCTCCATTGCCGTCACTGTCTCGAAGAGTATGGAGAATAATCTTGAGAGAAGACTGGAGTGGATCAATGCAGCTCTCGATGCTGTTGATTTCAATGTAAGCCCTTTTTTCCCTGCCTTTGAGTACTTGCTAACCCAGCGCAGGATCGCGAGATTGCTGAGCTAGCTAGTCATGCTCCACAGCTAGTTGACAGCATTATTAGTAAGGTAGAAGCGCTTTATATGAGACTGTCTGAGGAGGATGCGGCAAACGCGATCATCAGGCTCATCCCGCCCGTTGCCCGCAAGGCGAGGAATTTGAGGGCGGCACTGGCACCTGCAACTCACTAGGGATGGTATCAAGTTCAGGCCAGGGCAAAGCAGCATTCAAGGGTGGTGGAAATGAAAATAGAACCATAGTGTCAATGGCAGCACGTTGTCACACAAGCCTATTCGAGGCTTCTACGGTCGAGACTGGATGCGAGGCTAACGAAGATGACCCTTCAGTACTTCGACTTAAGGCCAACACAGACCGTCCGACAGGACGTCTCACGAACAATTTCTGCTTTGCCTCGGCGTGCCTCCAGGCAAGCCGCACCGGAAGCTGAGGTATGGACCAGACTGAGGTGGACATAAGGGGATGGGATCAGACACTCGGGCCAACAGCTTTGTAAATGGGAAGGTAGCAAAGCATCCATTTTACTTTGGAACACAGCCCAGGAGCGAGTTAGTACTCAACTTGCATGGAGGTTGGCTGATTGCATGCACCGCGGAGCGCGTGTGAAGGGACTCGCAGCACCTGACCTCACCTCTCTGACCTTCTATTTGATTTCAGAAGTCACGTCCCATCCGCAAATTCGTTTTTCTGCTCGTCATTCAGCACTCAATAAATCACTACTTCCGATCCTGTCATCCATCCGTCGTCGTCGCGTCGGTACTCCCTCCGACCTCCAAACTGACACCTCTTTCTGCGACAGAGCTTCAGATTGACTGGCCTTCCTCATTCGGCAATCTCTAATTTTTGGCCGTTCAAGCGGCTACTCCGCCCAACCTCCGACAGCACCGATCGAGTATGTAGAGACAAAGATCGCTATACGGAGCCTGCCATCCATCATGGCGACGAGAGGATCAATTTCACGCAGCACGGAGGCAGTGAGGCAACTTTTCCAGGTCGAGGAGGTTACCGAGGATATGCTGCTCAAGCTACAAGAGGATCAGAATTTCGAATGGGATGAAGACGAGGGTTTTCTTGTACTTATCCCGACCACAGGCGGCGCAACCTACGAGGGTTATGAGCGAGCGACAGAACAGCAAATTCGCCAAGCCCTCAAGGCTACTGAAGAAGAGCAAGAGGCCAATGATCTGGGCTACAGATACTGGCTTGCCCAAACACTGCATTACGGCTTTAGACCGCGATTTTCTTTGAAGCGCATGCAAAACAAGTTCAGAAAGATTCTGAAAACGGAAAAATCTCTCGAGCCTCCCATCCATCTCCTGCGCTTGAGTCTACGGCTCTCAGACGCTGCCAGAAACGAGCGGTCTTCCAATCCTGCTTTTTGCATTCAGGATATACCCGAAACCCTGGATCAGCTCAAGCAAGAGGACCAAGATGCAGATGGCGAGAAACCAGATAACGACGCAGTCGCTGATGAAGATGGCGAAGAAGGACACGGTGACGAGAATGAAGATAGCAATGCCGAAGGAGGAGACAGTGACAAGGATGAGGATCGGGACAGCAACATTTCTGCAGATCAAGCGACCGAGCTGCAAGACGTTCCGCTGTCCTCGATCGAGAGCACCGGGCGCGATGTATCCGACATTTCCGAGACAGAATCTCGAGACTCAAGCGAAGATGAACTTGACTCGTCATCGAGTGAAGATGAGCGGACATATTCGGTCTATCAGGACGGCGAAGAGGATGCTGACAGCGACGACTCTGAGTCTGGCATGCAGGCTATCCGCAGATCGATTCGACTCAGCCACAAATCAGCAAAGAAGAAGCAGCTTAACCGAGAGCAATCGCCCAGTGGCGCTAGTGGTGATCGGCGAGGCAAACGCACAGCTGCCGAAGCAACCGTGCCTCGAAGTCCTACCACTCGCCTTTCGCAATGGCGCCGCCCACGCGTGCAAGTCCGAGTCCCAGCACGTTTCGATGACAGGGACTCATACCCACCTGCGGCATCGTTCCCGTCAGCACAAACCATTTTCGACCCTCCTCGGTCGACCTCATATCCTTCACACGCAATCCGCGAGTCGGACGGTATTGTGTCTGCCCAACAACCCTCCAACATGGGAGCTGGAGTCTCAACCGAGTCAAGGGTCGGTGCTGCTGATCCTGAGGAAAGAGAAGTTGTTCTTGCGTCAAGATCAAAGAGGTCCCCACAAATCTCAAGTAAGTTTCACGTGGCGGTGTTCTATCTACTCGAGAATGTCGCCCAGCTTTCCTTCCTGTAAACGATTCGGATACTAACGAAAGTGCAGAGCCTGGGGACAATTCCAATCTGATAAGCAGGTCTGCGACAAGCAAAATGCCAAGGCGCAACAAAGCTGCTTCACAGCGTATGCCTGAGCGGCCCCGCTCTCGCCTTGAGCCTGTGACGCCTGTGAAGCGGTCTCAAAACCTCCCGAAAGTCAGAGGAGAGATGAGTGACGCTGTGCCCGAGGCGACTCACATAACAAAAGAACAGCAACTTGCTACTGGCGATCGGCGAAAACGCAGCACCCGATCGCAGCTGGAGGCTGCCATGGCGAAAGCCGAATCGGGTAAATACATTCGAGATGCGTATGGTAACGAATTGTTCGTACGAGATGAAGTTGATTTCGACCATATGGACAGAGGCGTTGTGTATGCCTACAAATCTAATATGTTTCGTGTACGTTCTCATGACGAGGACTTCTCAGGATCACAGCCACTCGATCTTCTGCACAATGCTATGACAGCCCTTCGTCGGGAAGAGATGCTGTTGCGTGGCCTTCAACAACGAGTGCCATCTCGCTGTGGCTATGAAGTCCAGGCTAATAGAGACCAAGCGCTCCGTGACTTCATCGGCATAGAGCCGGCTGGTGATTTGGAGGGAATAGGCCTGCCTCTCCAGCCCGCTCGCCGAAATTGCGCACCAGGGCTGGTTTCTTATGAAGGAGAATCGGACATCTCCTGGCAAGTTGAGGGTATGGAAGACGGCGTCGCCAGCGCACTTCCCAACGAGGTTGATCAACCACCATTTATCAACTGTATGGTGAGGGCTGATAGTGGCAACGACAATGCAGAGCACATCGAGGCCCCAGCTCATGGGCAGAGGATGATATCTTTGTCACCATGCTTCATGAAAACTCCTCTAGGAGGACGACGGATGATTGATCGTAAGCGCAAGCAAGAGCATGCCGAGCTCGATGAGAACGACGGAGACGATGCAACAACGGCTACGTTTCGCAGTGGCAACAAAAAGCTACGGTCGACGGAAGAGACTGGAAACCGATGTTCAGTTGCTACAACTGGCGTAGGCCTAAACTCGAGGCGGCACGCTTCAAGCACTGAATTCCGAGTTGACCTTGACC
The DNA here is from genome assembly GCF_000365145.1 of Cyphellophora europaea CBS 101466. Lineage (NCBI taxonomy): Eukaryota > Fungi > Ascomycota > Eurotiomycetes > Chaetothyriales > Cyphellophoraceae > Cyphellophora > Cyphellophora europaea. The sequence goes on along the minus strand of NW_008481804.1, from coordinate 48,238 downwards.
ATCCCTCTTCCTCCACACCACAGTCGACCGAGCATGCGACTCCTGCAGACCGTGGCAAGCCCGGTCCGCCCATAGAGGCTAGCAACGATCCGGGACGGAGGCATGACAAGCGCCCACACACTGAGCAGGTGACCTCTGCCTACAAGGGCTCACATGCCAGCGGAAAGAAGAGCCATAATATGCTGGAGCCACGTGACGAATGCTCGGATGTACGACAAACTCGCAGTAACGGCTGGCTGAACATTCACAAACCCCAATGCCAAGGAGGCGTCCAGGGCGATTCAAATCAAAGCAATGGATCTTCAGACAGCTGCGTTGGTTTGCCCGAGGAGGAACCTCTTTTGTGCAAGTGGAGAGCTTGTCGCCGCAGTCAGGATGATTTCAAGACTCTGAAAGAGCTCTACCAACACATCGGAACCGCGCATTACGGCAGAGCTTGTGAGTGGGACGGTTGCAACAAAGTCTTCGCAACCCTCTCAAGACAGTATGAACATGTCCTGATACATGTGCCGTATCGTGCACACCAGTGCCATGTGTGCGGTAAGACTTTCAAGATGTACGGGAACCTAAACGTACACTATCGCAACGAGCACAGTATCGATGTTCATGCGAACCAGACGAGCTTGGACTACTCTGCACCGCCTGAGACAAAGTCTGCATCCACCAAGGACGTCGTTGATGCTATGGAGGTCGTTGATCCATACCTTCGACCCGACAACGGTCCTTTTGAAATGACGAGGAGACTTTCAACGTTTGACCAGTATGTGAATACTGCTCCTCAACCTTCTGTCGCCAGACAGATAGTAATTCCTGAGGTCAATCATCTCACACATCGACTAGCGGAAGGTTCAGTTCTTCTGCACGGTGAGGGGACCGCGAGTGCTTCGTCTTCGGAGCAGGGAACCCCCGAACGTGATTCACCTGAAGACGAACCTGCCGATGACAGCGTGACTCGCTCGGATAGGGATTGTGATGATAAGCATAATTCCGGATCAGATCCTCCGCACAACATGTGTAAGGGTGAGGCGGACTCCCCCGGCTACTTCTCTTCTACTGGTCGTTCCGCAGGTGCGCACAGTGCTGGCCAAAACCAGAGTCTCCGTGATGAAAGTTTGGATGCGGACTCGAAACTCCAAGCGGCGCTTTCAAACGCAGAAATGCTCCCCAACGGCAAGATTGCCTGCTGTGTTGAAACTTCAGAGACGGCGGCCTTGGAGTCAGCTCAAGCCGCTTTTCGTTATCAGGGAAGAACGCCCATTCGAAGAGAAATTGTAAAATGGCAACAAATAGTTGATGACATCGCTGCCGGTACGCTTGAATCATGGGCTGAGTCTCGAGTTCGAAAAGCACAAACAGATCTGTCGCAGTTCGAACTTGCGAGTAACACGAAATCCAAGTGCGACGACCGCAGACTAGTCCTCCAACAAGAGCTTAAAATGGCAAAATTTGCGCTGGAGCGCGAGCACCACTACTATCGCGATGTCTATGGCGCAATGGAAGCTGTTCCGATAATAAATTGTCTCCAACTCTCTCCAGCGGACGTGGCCAAACCTTCTAGGCAGCCCAGATGGGAAGATGAATACGGGTTTCGGCCCATTGCCGTTGTATTCGAGTTTTTCTCCCTTGCAACTCTTGTCAAGATGGTACGGGTGCGGCAGGATGCCATCGAGATATGGACCGAGACGTCCAAAAGATCACCGGAGGATACAGCTTGCTATCAGAAGAAGATCGATTACACTGAGAAACAAGTCAGCTGGATCAGGAGAGAGATGAGTCGCCGCGAGAATCATTGATAGCCACACAATGATGGGGAACAGCAGCAGTCAACGAACGGTCAAGACGCAAAAGGAAGGTGTAGACATGGGCGTATTGTGTCCAAGAACATTTTGGAAGGGCAGCTGTACCTACCGAAAAGGATGAATGCCACAGCATTCTGGAGCAAGGCATACCTATGTGCGACGATCTCAGTTGGAGCCGTCGTGCACCAGCTCGCGTCAGAAAGTCATTCGGCTGGCTCTGCTACTGGATCTGACATCTCGGAGACTCTGGCACTTAAGACTTGCCTCACTCCAGGTTAGCAAGTACATATCAGGGCGCTGTTTGCCTCATTGGCCTGGACACAAGGCAAAAATTGATAAGCGAAACGTGTTGAAACAAGCTTTGGTTACCTAAGAGTAGCGGCAGGCATTAGCTGTTTAGGGACTAGTTCCGCAGCATGAGTCAGCTTCGGCCGCTTGGCCTGGAACCTTGGCCTGGAACCTTGGCCCCCTCCATGTTGGGGCTATTGCACTGCTCGCACCTCACCCGCGCTCGTGCGTGTCGCGTCTGCCCTCCTTTCTTTGCACATTCACTCCGAGTCGGTATCTAGGCAATCATGCGCCAAATGGCGTCCAGTTTACCTGCGATAGAACCCAAGGGTGATGAGGTAGTCGAGGACACCCCCGTACTACCAACACCGCCCGCAGATGCGCCCAACGAGAAATCAGGCGAGCAGCTCTCGGACGAGGAGCAAAATGAGCATCACCATCATCACCACCCACACATTCATCTTCCCCACCATCTTCGTGGGAAGCGCATGATGTCTTTCATTCATCCCCATACCGGCAGGCACGTACATGTCGCCCACACGCCCGACGAGCTAGGTTCGCAATCTTTGTAGCGGTTCGGGCGAGCGTCTGACACGGACCAGAACGTAAAGTCTCCGAACTCGAGCGTGAGAAGTCTCGAGACGAATTCGACGTCCTGCTTCACGGCTCCGGCGACCATATAGATGCGATACGCGGCTTGCACGCCCAACGAGAAGCCGAGCGAAACCAGCTCTACCAGGACCATTCAGCCGTCTACCGACAATTCGAAAACGTGCGTGATGAACTTGACATTCTCAACTCCGAGCTCCATATCCTTACCGACCATTCGGTTGCGCTCGATGCATCTTTTGACAAGTTCGGCTATTCGGCCCACCTCCGCACCACCGACTCGGACGCTGCTAGCATCAACAGTAATGCCGAAGAGAAGCACCGCGACCGTATCACCAATCCACTCAAGTTCTTCCGACGGCCTCAAGTCAGACAGTACTTCCACAAGGGGCTTTTGTGGCGATCGAGTAAGCCCGGTGAGGTGGCGTCCTTCGAGCTGTTTATTGATCTGGTCTACGTTGGTGTTATCGACATCATCGGCGAACGAGCGGCAGAGCACCCTTCAGGCTTGAGCTTGTTGCAATTTATCATCAGCTTCTGCATCGGCTGGAAGATCTGGAGCGATATGACTCAAATCATCAACTGGTTCGATATTGAGGACATATTTCAACGGATCTGTGTTGCATTCTACCTGTGAGTGATTCATTTCGACCCGGTGCGCTGAATGTGTGCCACATGGGCGTAGGGCCAGTGAAGTTGCATGTGCGGCACGGGAACGTGAAGTAATACTGACATCTTACAGCGTCTGCTTATTCGGCTTCACCACTAATATCTACTACATGTTTCCCGAAGGCTCTCCCGAATCCGGCAGTATCGAGGCACGCGCCGAAGCCGAGGGTGCCGGGGATGGCGAGCACCACTACACAACGTATACCATGGCCATCGGCTTCTTCATTGCCCAACGCTTCTTCGTCGCCCTGTGGTACATTTGGGTCGGCTTTCTTGTGCCAATGATTAAAGGTTCCATGTTCTGCGGTAGCGTAATCATCGTCGTGGCTTCGGCACTATGGATTGTATCTATTCACGTCCCCTGGCCCAACCAGCTTGCGCCCATATTTTTGGCTATCTTTGTCGACCTATTCGGTGGCAGTATAATCATCTGGATCACGCGCAAGTCTAAAGAAGACAAGAGCATGTGTAGACATCTTACAAAGGTTTGCTCCTTTTCTCGTCTTGCTCCTTCAATCAGCTAAAATCTCAAACAGTACTTCCAATTCGCCCCTGCTATCAACATCGAACACCGCGTCGAGCGCAACAACGCCTTCGTCGCCCTGGTCTTTGGCTACAGCATCCTGACCATTCTTTACCAATCCTCGGCAGAAATGGGCATCAACGCCTTCTTCGGCAAGGGTGTGCTCGGTCTCTTGCAGGCCTTCTGCTTCAATTGGATCTACTTCGAGATCGATGCCTATGCAGTACACGTGCACGCCATCCGCCGACACTGGTTCAGTGCCACGCTGTGGGTGACTGCGCAGCTGCCTTTCATCATGTCGTACATCCTCGCCGCATCAACACTCACATCTCTGGTCCTTGCCCACGATTCGCGTGATGCTGAAGAGAGTTGGCTTGGCTCGCACTATGCTGAACGGTCGGTGAGCGAGCTGGACTCAGCCACGCGGTGGTTCTACTGCGGCGGCATTGGACTGGCACTGATTTTCATGGCCGTCATCAGCCTGTGCCACACGCATAAGAAGCTGAAGGGCGGCCGACTGAAGAAGCGTCCGAGATTGGCGTTCCGTTGCGTCATCGCCGTGATCATCATCGTGCTGCCCACTGCCGGTGACAGGCTGTCCAGGTACGCTTTTCTCTCTTTCCCCAATTCCCCCCCCCCCCCCTTGGATCCCACGCCCCTGGAAGCACAAACACAAACACTAACCACCACCAACCACCCTCCAGTCTCGACCTCGTCACCATAACCTCCTGCCTCGTCATCATCATCCTCATCGTCGACCTCTACGGCAATTCCGCCGTCGGCACCCCCTTCTGGACGCACGGCCTCTGCCACAAGGAGCGCAAGCAGACCACCTACGTCGCACACTGCAAGCTCAAAGCCAACCGCCGCCGTGAGCTGCAGAAGAGGCTCGCCAAGGGCGAGGACGTCTGCATTGGCGACGTGCTGCGCCTTCGCAACGCCAGCACCAGCACCAGCGTCAATACCAGTCGTAGTAGCTTGGGCGGCAGCACGTTGGCGGACGAGGCCGAGCGTGCCGAGATGCGCCAGCGTGAGCACAGGGCCAGGCAGCGGGATGAGGAGTGGATGGGCGGCTCGTATTGAGTGAGAGGGGACGGACGGTCTAAGTCGTAGATGAGACACTGTCCCATCGGACGTGCGGTAATGGGATCGATGATGCCTGGGAGGACTTTTCGGTGGCCGTGTGTGCAAGAATGAGCTTGGACTATGATGGTGTACTGAGACGCGTCTTGGCTTAGTGATTGCTAATGTCATTGTAGCAGAACAAGCGCTTGTCGATTCGCTCAGAAGTCGATTCTTGGAGCAAATGGCTCTCTATTCATACCGCGACTAAGCAAATGCAGTTCTAACTATGCCATCCGAGCGAAAAGCTATCGATCGACCAAGCGAGATTTCATACTCTCGGTGCTCGTTCTGTGCCATGGCATTTGCACCAAGCGCCGGGTTCTCGACATGTTGTTCTGCAAGCCCAGCCCTCACCAGCCACCCAGACCGCCCTATCCCAAGAATGTGCAGAAGGCCAAGAAAGAGGAAAGGCCGAAAAGCAAGTATCGTAATCGTCAGTATCAGTTGTGTCCATCTCAGAAAACAAATGCGGTTGGGGTATCATTAAATCCATCTTGTGCAGCCCACGCATTCCGAAAGAGAAAAACGCCTCGCATGCTCAATCGCGTCAGTAAAATGATACTTTTGGTGCATAGATGTTGCCGTTGGGCAAGCATCGATGTCACCCATCCTTCATAGACCTCATCTGCTGCCACGAGTCACCGAGTGGTTGCCTAGCTTCGGTTCTTGGTTTTGGCTGGCGGTCTCACCATTACCATCGTCATCTTGGGTCAAGTCCACGAGTGTTGGACCGTCACCTTCCCCGTTCGGCCCTCGTGGCTTCTTCCTGCTGCGGGGCCTCTCATTGGCGGGAGAAGTGGCACGGTGTTTGCCCAACCCTGAGGTGCTGCGTTCGCCAGCTTTGGGCAATTTCTTAGCATTCCGGTTCATTGATCTAGGCGTCAACGACATGGACCGAGGACCAGTCGGAGGCTTGATATCAGAGGGCGGAGTACTCGTTGCGGTGACCGGTGTGACTCGAAATTTGTTGAGCATGGCCTCATCCATGGCCTCAAGCGTGTCCGCGTGGGCTCTGACCTTATCTTGAACCTCTTGAATGGACTTCTCGGCATTAGTCAATCGCTCGAGGATACTTGCACTGGTCTGGCGTTCCGCCTGCGCCGCAGTGGATTTCAGGCCCTCTACACTTCCGTCAAGAGTTTCAATGCGCTGGTTGATGGCTCGCTTCTCATCCTGAAGTCTGTTCTCCAAGGCGTCAATAGCCTTGCGCATGTCGTCACAATCACTATTTGAGATGTAAGGCAGATCATCTGAGGACTGCTCCTGCGCGTTCTTGACTTCATCAATAATTGCCTTCAGCTCCTCAAACTGAGATTGCTCGGCAGCAGTCGACTTCAGCGCGTCGTGTTTCGCTTGGAGATCCTGCAGTCCCTTTTTCAAGGCGTCGTTTAGAATGCCGCAGACCTTTTCGATATCGGCTAGGCTTTCAGAATGCCCCTTGATACTAACTTTGGCGCTCTCGATTTCGTCGTGGGCGTGTTGATGAATCTTGAGTGATAAACAATTTTGGCGTTCGTTCTGATCCGTGACATTCTGTTCCAGCTTGTCGAGGCGGTTCTCTGCTGCAGTCATCTTTGAGTTGTATTCCTTCTGGAAATCACCGAAGAGCTCGGCTGAGACTGTGCTATTTGCTGTTTGCTCAATGACCAACGCTGCAAGGTTGTCCGCAGTCTTGTTCTCCTGGGTCGTAACGCGGCTCTCAACCGTATCGAGCCTCTCTCCCAGTGTAGATTCAATCGCAGAGATCTTGCCCTGTAATCGTGCGAGAGGTTGCTCGACGGATTGGACTTGAGCCTCCAAGCTCTTTTCGACTGCGTCGAGGCGTCGGTCTTGCTCTGTACCAGCATGCTTGTTGGATTCCATCCTCCGAATGTCGGCCTCAAGTACGGCAACGCGGTCCGAGGTTTTCTTCAAGGTGCCTGGCAGGTGATTATGTTGCTGTACTGTAACCTGGAGGTGTCCGATGGCGTCCTTCATCTGCTGATTCTCGACCTGAAGTGTTGCAGGAATCGGTCCCAAGATGCCGGCAACGGCCTCCGCCATTCTCTCGGAGGTAAGCTGGTTGTAGCGTGCACTGAGGACGCGATTAGTCTGAGTGAGAAACTGAATTTCCTTCTTGAACTCCTCCAAGCGGATAGTGGTATCTTGGCGAAGTTTCTGCAGCTGTATGTTGTCGGGCGCCAGACTTGGTGAATGAGACGGTGAGCTCTGCGAGATTGTACTCCGGTTTGCGATGTTCTTTACCTGATCCTGCAAAGATCCCAGATGCTGCAGAAGCAAATCTATTCTTGAGTTCGCCATGTCAGTAGCAGCTTTCTGTCCATGAACCAAGGGCACAAGACTCTCGTGGCTTTTCTCGAGGTACGCAACACTGGTAGTGGTTTTGGTGACTTCTGCACCAAACTTCTGCATCTCTTCATTGTAGCGTTGGATGTAAGGGTTCAGCATTCCTATTGCTGGTTTGTGGTCGAGCGATGGAGTTGGTGCGGGTGTAAGGACTCGTTCTTTGTTGGCCGTAGCCAGCTGACTCATCTCTCGTTTCAGGGAGTCGAACTCGTCTCTCGAGACGGACTGATCCCTGATGGCGACCATCTGTTGCTTTAGGTCAGCGTTCTCGGCGAGGGCTTGATTGAGATCCTTTCGAAGTGTCTCCAACTCATTTCGGCGATTGAATTCGCTTGCGGTGTAATTGCCCATGGCTGTATCAACTTGGTGTTTGATGGCTTCACAGTCCTGCAAGACAGGCTTGCTCTTGGACTGAAGATGCTGCAAAGCATTGTTGAGTTCGGTCTTTATCTGTGCAGTTAATGATGACTTCAAGTGCCTGACGTCAGATTCGATTGTCCCGAATCGTGCTTCCTGAGCATTGGACCGGTCTTGTAGGACGCGAATATCACTGGAGACCTGCTGAAGCTCTTCTCGGTTGCGGTTACTGCCACCCTGCTCAATTCGATCAAAATGAGCTTTCAGTTCGTAAAGCTGTGAGCGAAGTGACTCGAGGTCAGCCGCGCCACCAGAGGCGCTGACGTCTTTGATCGATTGGGACACGAAGGTCGAAAACTGGAGAGCAAAAACGCTAGCTGATCCGTCAGCCGCCAGTTTCAACTCGGTAGCTTTCTGCTTCGATTCCTCAAAATCTTTGCGGGCAGACTCCTCCAACCGGAGAGCTTGTTGAGTAGCTTTTGGGTGTCCAGCATAGTTTGCATCCGCACGAGCTTTGTGTCTTGCCTCTTCCTCCCATTTCGTCTTGAGCTTCTGAGAATAGAAGGCTTGAATTCCTGCTACCGTGGCTCGGTCTCCCCATAGTGACAAGGCCTGTGAGAGCTGCTTAAACTTGACAGGATCGGGTCTCGCAGAACCACCATCGGTCATCCCAGCATCGTTCGACATAGGCGCCGCGCCTGCTGACGTAAAAGGAGCGTCTCGATTCTCGGGGACGGGCTGATCAAGCATTCTGTTGCTCGACGAGATATGCAGAACTGGGACATGGGGAGATTGAGGGGGCTCGGCCGGTGACTGCGCATGGCTTGGTCCATCTCGTTTTGGATGACGTCTTGGGTCTGTAGCTTTCGCTGGAACCTTGTGTTGTGTACGTGCTTCATGCATGGTATCCAGCTCAGACGGACTGGTGTCAGGTGTTGGAATGCTCTGTGGGTTGGCAAGATGCTGCTTGATAGCTGAAGCCTGGGCTGTCAGAGCTTGCGAAGAAACGTTAGGAAGAGGATTCGATCGAGATGGCGCAGTCATACTCTCAGAGCCTGGCGCGAAAGGCGTCATTCGCCGAACCGTTGGCTGCGGGCGACGCAGGGGGGACGCAGAGCGATTGCGCCGGTCTGAGTTTCCTTCTCTTGTCCGGTGGTCACCACGGTCTTTGGCCACAGATTGATTGACATTGGCTCGATCGAAAGTGTCCGGGCTAGGCCGTCGGCCTGTGCTGTGACAAGGGCCGCTTGGACGACGAGGTGGATCGTATGCCCTAAAGCGTGGCCAGTGGTTCAATCTTGGAAATTCTCTGTCGCCCATCCGTATGCAAGAACATTATCTGACTTGATACGGATTTATAGAGCCGTAGACGCTTGTCAGGGAAGGTGGTGCTTCAGCAGGCCAAAAGTAGAAAGTGCGACCGGGACAACAGGGGGTGACATTAAGCAGCCTGTGTTGCCGCAGTGATCTTTCCTTGCGCCAGCCTAAGCGACCGTCGTGTGAAGGAATCAGGCGGTGGGGGTAATTGCGTGACTGACAGTGGGTGTCTCAAGATCTGCAGCGGCGAGGGATGAAGTGATTGTGCCTATTCCTGCCGCTACGATCAGCAGAGAGACTTGGGGCGTGCCCTCTGCACCAGTGTTTGAGTGAAGCAGTGGCGAAGTTGCTCGACGTTGCCGTTAGCAATCGCGGGGGAGCCTTGGCAAGCGCGTCGCCCCAATTCGCGCCGGAATTGCCTAAATTAATTGACAGCCAAAAACGGATGCCACAACCTGCAAACGGCCACCTCTGTTCCGAAATCGTACCCCTACTTTGATCTGGCGATAAATATCTGATTGCGGCTTCAACACAAAAGCTGCGAGCATCACCTGTGCACGATGGCCGCAGTATGTGTCCCAGTCCCGCCCGCGAGCAATGCTAATCCGACCAGCCCATAACCACAGTTTCCTCATCCGAGGTGAGAGGTCTCAACCTCATCGCCGCGCACTCCCACATTCGTGGTCTGGGAGTCGATCTCGCTACACTTGAGCCGAAGTCGTCGTCACAAGGACTCATTGGGCAAGAGAAGGCGCGCAAAGCTGCAGCAGTTATTCTGCAGATGGTCAAGGATGGTAAAATCGCGGGAAGAGCAGTCCTTGTCGCTGGACCTCCCAGCACCGGAAAGACGGCCATCGCGATGGGGATGGCGCAATCCCTTGGGCCCGACGTGCCATTCACCATGCTTGCGTCCTCCGAGATCTTTTCGCTCGAAATGTCCAAGACCGAGGCGCTGACCCAAGCTTTCCGGAAATCGATTGGCGTCAAGATTAAGGAGGAGAGTGAGATCATCGAGGGTGAGGTTGTTGAGATTCAGATTGATCGCACCGTGTCGGGTGGCAACAAGCAGGGAAAGCTCACCATCAAGACCACCGACATGGAGACGGTCTACGACATGGGCACCAAGATGATCGATTCGATGACCAAGGAGAAGGTCATAGCTGGAGATGTCATCTCCATCGACAAATCCTCGGGCAAAATCACCAAGCTCGGTCGCTCATACACAAGATCGCGCGACTACGATGCCATGGGGGCAGACACCAAGTTTGTCCAGTGCCCAGATGGAGAGCTTCAGGTCAGAAAAGAAGTCACACATACGGTCAGCCTGCACGAGATCGATGTTATCAATTCGCGAACTCAAGGCTTTCTTGCACTTTTCTCCGGAGACACTGGTGAGATTCGAAGTGAAGTGCGCGATCAGATCAACACCAAGGTCGGCGAATGGAAAGAGGAGGGCAAGGCTGAAATTATTCCGGGCGTGCTCTTCATCGATGAGGTGCACATGCTCGACATCGAATGCTTCTCGTACATCAACCGTGCGCTAGAGGCTGACCTTGCACCCATCGTCATTATGGCCAGCAACAGAGGCAACAGCCAGATCCGTGGCACCACCTACAAGTCACCTCATGGCCTGCCCCTGGACTTCCTTGACAGAGTTGTCATCATCAGCACCCAGCCATATTCTCGGGAGGAGATCTCCCAAATTATCGCCATCCGCGCGCAAGAAGAGGAGGTTGACCTGTCCCCCGATGCCCTCGCACTCCTCACAAAGATTGGTCAAGAATCTGGGCTTCGTTACTCTAGCAACATCATCACTACATCAACGCTTCTCAGCCAGAAACGCAAGGCCAAAGAGGTCAACGTTGATGACGTACAGCGGAGTTTCCGACTCTTTTACGATCCAGTTCGGTCTGTCAAGCTTGTCAATGAGCACGAGAGGCAGTTCATTGGCGATGATGGTCAAGTCACGTTTGTGGTCAATGGCGCCAACACCATCAATGGCGATGCCATGGACACTGCTTGAGGACTCTCAGTTGAGAAAGATGTCGAAGATATTGACGTTGCACATAACCTGCTCGAGCTCAACTGGTTTATGGCACCTTTGGCGCAATCGCCTCGCTGCAAAGCCTCCGACGCATCAAGCGTCCAGATGACTCTCCACGCTTCGGGCCCAAGACTTCGCAAAAACCCCACCAACAAGATGCTCTTCAGAATTCCCGATCGTGCGCCATGTTCGCTCTACGAGTCAGGATGCTGTAGCAGATCCCGGGTCTTTCGAGCCGCAAGTCCAGAGAGATGTATACGAGGCAACGAAAGACTCGGCTAGCAGAACTGGATGGCTGCCCGTACAGAAGCACGGCGAGCAATGGTCTGCTCGGAACTGATATATTTGGCGCGGATTGGCGAGGCTGTAACCACCACTTTGCAAGGCTGCAATTGTACTGCCAAGACATTGCAGATCTCAAATTTCATCCACTTGCCTGCTCTCTTTACGTTCTATTCGGATAGGTTCGCGTGTGCCTGATTGACAGAACCTGACAACTACAGACTTGATTTGGTACTAGCCAGTGCTCGCTCGAGCACAATCGAATAGGAGGTTTCATGCCAAGAAAGCCTCATCGTCGCGGGACGCACAGTATCCAGCGCCAGTGGCAATCGTGCCTTCCGCGGGACGTGCATGCTGTTTCCTGTTAGATCTGTCACTTATATGCCACCCTCAATTTCTATCTGATGTCCACTTCGCCACGTCATCATCCTCCCCAGACAATGCACATACCACCCATTCATGGGTCAACAGGGGTTCATGATGCCCGAGGAAAGTATCTTACTCGAGCCTCTGAAGACTCTCCACGAAACAAGATCGACAGATGAATTCGGTATGAGGTCCAAACATCCATGTGTGCCCTGAGACTAACATGGGCATAGTCGAGGCCTTCGTCGTTGAGATCCCGGCAACGCTGGCTAGCAAGGCATTGAGGTAGGTCAGGATTGCTCCGCTTCTGGACTCTCACTGACAATCCTCTAGCATTGTGAAACCCATACTGCCCAATGACCGCAGCTTATCCTTCGCTCACCTCCGTCGTGTTTGCACGCTGACCCATCTTCCAACCGATCTGGCTTGGAGACGAGACTACGACAGCAATGGCCTTAACACTGTCTTTCTGCTCGTCCCCAGTTCGCACCTTCTGCCATGGTACAAGATCTGTGAGGTCTTCGCTACTCATATTGAGGTCGAGGGCCTGCCTCGCTGCTTCAATGCAGTAGTTCCACGCTACGCACCTATGAGCGGCGAGCAGGCTACCATGTGGACTGAGCGATACTGGCCAACTCAGTACAACCCAGCCGCACAGCTGCTGCAAGATGCTCCTCCTCTCAATCAGCTTCGACGCGTACAGGCCGAGCTCGACACCTCAGCTACGGCACACTTCATGCAGATCGCCCGTATGGCTGGACAAGAGGCAGAGCAAAGTGGACTGGGTTGGGGCATAGGGGCTGTCGTTGTCAATCCAAAGACTGGGCAGATCATGGCTGTCGCCGGCGACGCCAGGCACTGGAGTGATGAGAAGACTGCCCACCACTGTGTCAACATTGGTGGTCAGGGCCGTGTTGAGCATCACGCACTTATGCGCGTGGTTGCCATGGTTGCCAACAAAGAGCTTCGCCGGAGACTTCGCACCGGCGGCCATCGGAAGTTCGCCACCACCTGTACTGAAACGCCGGCTGGACAACCATTGACTGACATTGAGAACGCTTACTCTGAAGAATTTGCCAGTCCCGTCTCCGGTCTGTCCACTCCTACCTCGCCGAAGGACCCCTCCGAGAGTCTCGCAGGTATGATGAACCGCAGCATGACGCTGGAAGGAAGCAGCAGTAGTGCAGCCATCACACCCGCTGCTGCCGCCAGCCCCCTTCTAAGAACACTGTCGGCGACGTCAAACGGTGCAGCCCCCATGACGCGGACAATGTCAGGCACCTCCATCGCTTCAGTCTCCACCACCGGTTCCAAGTCCGATGGCTACCTCTGCAGTGGTCTGGATCTATATCTCACACACGAACCTTGCGTCTGCTGCTCCATGGCGATGATCCATTCCCGGTTCCGCGCTTGCATATTCGAGAAGAGGATGCCAGGCAGTGGCGCCTTGACGGCGCGAGATCGTAAAGACAGCTTGGGCTATGGCTTGTTCTGGCGAAGAGAGCTCAACTGGCGTGTCATGACCTTCCACTACCAGGAACAGGCTGATAAGCATGGTCGACGGAGGAAGCAGGACAAGTATACGTTCCATGCTTAGAGAGCCACCAATTTTGGCGTCTTGGAAGCTAACTTGAGAAAGAGACTGGTACTAGCATTCAGGAAGAAGTATTGTTCAGGACTCAGATGGACTTGTATTGGTTATGAGAAGTCGGCAACACGGCTCCAAGTATCATCGCCCACTGGTCGAAATTCGACCCCTTCGCCAAAGTATCCGGCTTCATTCCATTGGTGCATGGTTAGACTATCATATGGTCCATTTATATGACCACCGTCCCTGGCATCCGTCCAGCGGTATTGCCATGTCTTCACTCCGTTGTCTTGCTTCTCCTTTGACGGTTCAGCCCACTGCTCGCCACTCTCGCGTGACCATTGACGAATGAGTAGTTCTCGCTCCGTGTCGTAGATGTCGGTCTTGCCTCTAGTCAGAAGAAGATCGGCAGCCGATGTGATCGCTTCAACGTTCTCACGCCGCTTCACATCGGCGAGATCATCCTCGGAAGCTTTTGCATGGCCATTCTGTTCCGGCTTCTTTGCCTTGGACTTCGTCTGCCATTTCGCTTTCTTCTTCTCTTTCCCTTTCCCAAGTCTTGCAAGAGCTTCTAGGACAGTCTCGCCCACTTCCATCTGTGCGATCAAATCTTTCAATGCATCAGCTGTACTCCGAGAATCATCTGCCAGGTCCCTTGCCCGCCGATCCTGCTCACGCTTCTCCATGGCTTCCTTGGCCTTTTTCATGTCCTTCTTGGATGTGCCTTCCAGCCATCGGTCGTGGACGGCGTCTGGATCTGTAGCTTTCCGGACAAAGTTGCCACTCTCATCGAATTGGCCTTCGTCCTGCTCGTTGCGCATGTTGAACGCATCAAGCTTGGGGGCATGTCGTGTCTTAGCGCCGGCTCCGAGCTCTTCATCGATCTCTTCGTCGAGTGCCGCGCGCGTCTCATCGTCCACCTCGCTATCGCTTGACGAATCGCCCGCTTCCTCGAGCCCAGCCGAGGCAGGTAACCTGCCATGCTTCTCCATGTATCTGGCCTCCTGCTCGGTGAGCTTCAGTCTATCACTAACGTGCCCTCCAGCTCGTGAATTCTTGACTTGTCCCTCGATCTGGTCATCGTTTAGAAACCGGACATCCTTTTTTCGCTTTCCACCCTCATCTTCTTCGACGGCCCCGTCTCCAAAATCCTCCTCCAGGTCTGCAAACATATCCGCCTGCTCCTCATATTTGCTGCGTTGCGCTTTCTTCTCTGCCCGCGCCTTCACTGCAGCGCGCTCGTCGAAGTTGTCCCCTCCATCACTATCCGAATCGAAACCATCAATGTTCACGGCGCCACGCCGATGATGTGGTCTGTTTGTACCAATCACGTCGGCGTCTAGCTCGGCATTGTCTTCAGTGGCATCGTCGGCTACAAGTGCTGATGGGTTGCGCACGCTGAATCGCGGCTTTTTCGACGGTGGGGCATCTAGGCCGGCTTCAGCGAGAGGGTGTTTGGATGAGGACATTCTGGAGGGCCGGCAGACGATGTGAGCGCAACTCTAGGCGGTAGTATTGAAAACTTTCTAGGCTGGAGCTGACATCGCCATCCCTTTACTGCGCAAAGAAGGTGGTGCTGCAGTTTGCGACTGATGTCGGTGGTGAAAGAAGAGTGGAATCGGTGGAGCATTTGGAATCTCCAAACTCGACGCGTGACGTCGCCTGATATTTGCCTGCAACAAGAAGGCAACAACTATTTGCTGACTTGCACTTCAGTATTCTCCGGTGTTCTTGACATTTCCCAAGCTTTCTACCTTCTGTCTCACACTTCGATCAAGTCTCCCGCAGCAGCCCCCTCCCAGCGTCTGCGATTGTCTACCGACCACTACCCCGCCTTGACCGCTGTCGCAACTACTTCTACGAGTCTCCCGACACAAGCTACTAGTCGGCAGCAACGCCACTATGGTAAGCGCTATGAAGCCCTTCAGCAACGAGCAGTCCGCTGACATTGACAGGCATTCTCATACAACTATGGCTACGGTCGTCGGCCGCCCACCGGTGCCTCGATGCGCCGCTTCGACGAATACTACCGCTGTTACCCCGTCGTTATGATGAACGGACCTGACCGCACGGCGCAGAACTTCGGCGGCAAGGTGTTCATGCCACCGAGCGCCCTGCAGAAGCTCACCATGCTGCACATTGCCTATCCGATGCTGTTCGAGCTTTACAATCGAGATAAGATGACTCATGCGGGCGTGCTGGAATTTGTGGCGGAGGAAGGCAGGATATATCTACCGCACTGGGTACGTTGCAGCACTTGATAGAGGCCGCAGATTCTGACGAAGTGCAGATGATGGAGACACTCGGCGTATCAGTCGGCGACATCATCCAGGTCAAGTCCACTGATTTACCGCCTGGCAGCCTTATCAAACTCAAGCCTCAATCCACCGAATTCCTGGAGATCTCAGACCCCCGAGCCGTGTTGGAGAATGCTTTCCGCGGCTTTTCGTGCCTTACAAAGGGCGATATTTTCCAATTCAGCTATAATGACCAGACCTATGATATGGCTGTGGAGGATGTCAAGCCTGAAACAGAGAAGATGGGTATCGTCACTATGGAGACGGATCTAAAGGTCGAATTCTCTGCCCCGGTCGGATACAAAGAGCCGGAACGTACAAGCGGTACGAGCACACCCGCGAGCAGTGTAGGAAGACCGAAAGGTGGACCTATGCGGTTCCAGGGCACGATGGCGCAAAGCATCAACTACCCCAGCATCGCTCCTGGTAGCAACGAGGTCGCTGCCGGTGTCAGAGCGGTCTCCTCCAACTTTCTCACGTCAGGTCACACGCTCAAGAAAGGCTCCAAGGCCCCTACGCCCAAGCCATCAACACCTGTTGCAGGTGCCAGCACGAATCCTACGGTCCCAGCTCCACGCCGCAATGTTAACGGTCCGCAGCCTCTTCGTCTACCGGAGGGAAAGTTATTCTTCGGCTATGATATCAAGCCGCTAAGGAGGAGTGGTGAAGCGGGGGAAGAAATCGGTGAAGGTGAGAAGAAATTGGTGTTTTCAGGTCAGGGTCAGACTTTACGGGCCAAAAAGAAGGCGCCTGGTGGAACAGGAAGTGGCGTGAGCAGCGATACGGAAGGAAGGAAGAAGTGAAATCGGTATGAATTGGACAACTTCCCATAAAGCATGGCGACGGCGCTTGGTGGTGATCTGCACGGAGCTTTTTATGAAGCATGATAGCCTGGAACTTATCTGGCCGGCATGAAAACAGTCTGCGGAGGGAGCAGAGAAGAGGCCTCGAGGAAAACGGACCTGTTTGGTTGTTTCTCAATAGAATCACAAACCCTTTGAACACTCCAAGCACTCCAAGCGTAACACGATAACGACTTCTTTGGTCATATAGTCTTCGGCCGGCCCTCCACCCAACCAAAAATCCTCATGTCGGTCCCCTTCGCCTGCTTGACGAAGTAGCTGGCATCGAAGTCGACACCTGCGTGGCCCGAGTCATTTGTGTCCCTGAACAACGACCATCCCACGCTTGCGACAGCATGGCAATCATCAAGTTGGTTCACGTCGATGTCTCGCACATGGATCCGCCGCATACCCTGCTGCTTGTAGCCGCTCAGCACCTCGTCGATGGAAGAGGCTAGGTGCTGTGGGTCGCTGCCAGTCACGAGAGTATCGGGCGAAGAATTGACAAATTGGTCGGCCCAAAACCCTTTCGCTATCGTGGCTCCGTCTATCACATCGTCCAAAGCTGCTTGCAGATGATGGCTGTACCGTTGAAAGAAAGCTCGTACCGCGGTCTCGTTTAATGACAAGGGTCCCGAAGGCGTCTTGATGGCAAGTCGAATGCGGGTCGTCTCCTCTCCATTGGTTTCGGCTAATGTCCTAGATTCACTAGTCCTGGTCGGGGCTTCCATCTTGGTGTATGCTGTCCTGCCAGATGATGTTATAAGGTCCCAGTGACTTTTTTTACAGACCAGCACTGGGCCAGCTGTGCAGGATTCAGTGTCATGATGCAGTCGAACTACTAATGAGACTGCTCGGAATTAGAAATCCGCGATGCTGTGCTGGCACTGACACCAAGAGTCTACGACAAGGGGGGTATGACGTTGACTTCTGCGACTCCAGGGGTTCGTCCTTCTGCATCGACGAACAGGAATGCTGTCTGCCACTTCGGGTTGACGTACCCACAACGACGCCTTCATTTCACTCGCAAACTTTGGTTCATCAGACAAGATCTTGGAACATGATGTGGTCATTGGAAAAGGGGCGGCTAGGCTCGGGCATGCACAGAGCTATAGCTAGAGCATTTGGTGGCTTGGTCGAACCCGTCTCCCTTGCAGCCTGCCTGCAGCTTACTCATCGCTTCTGCTCCAGGGGGGCACGAATCCTGTACACTCCGTCCTGGTGGCAGAACGTGTCTGCCAATGGAAGATGTCTGTACCATGCACGACATGACCCGCATTACAGCAGGGTCGCCCCTAAGCGAAGGCTGCCGGACACATCCGCCACCACCAAGCACATCGAATTTCCATGTTGTGCTTTGGGCACGGGCTTGCGAAGAAGCCACGACCTGTGAGTCCAAAGAGATCGAAGAAATCGAAGAGACGTGAATGTGGTTAAGCGATGCGCTTCGTAACGATGGTCTATATGGAGAATGCCAAAGACTTCACCCCTCCGAGCACATCATTTGCGCGACAACCATGGATGCCCACTCAGGTCAACAGCATATCATATCGCCATTCAGCCTCAGGCACATCTTGATACTTGATGGATGTGGGGTGCTTCTTCCTTGCTGGCAGAACTCGCCTGATGTAGAGATCTCCGACGTTGGTTTTGTCAAACTTCTTACCCTCGTTGCCGATACAACAGTCCAGCACATCCACCTCAGCATCGGCGTCTGGTGTCAGGAAGAACGGTAACGAGTATCTTTCGAGGCCTGTCTTGTTTCGCACCCGGTGCACCGTGGCTGGAAACTTACCATTGGACTGTCGCTCAAGGTACTGTCCGACATTGCATACAAAAGTTCCCGGCTGTGGCGGAGCGTCTACCCATAAGCCATCCTGATTCAGCACCTCGAGAGCGGTCACATTGTCCTGCAGCACAAGAGTGAGCCAGGAGAAATCCGAGTGTGCGCCCAAGCCGACGCTTTGCGAATCCTGATCCACCGGCGTGGGAGGATAGTACAGAGGCCGCATTCCGGTGATGGGAAATTTAAATATATCATCGAATGCGTCATCGTCTAGGTCGAATGCCAGGGCGATTATCTTCACAAGCTTCATGGCGACCGGCAGAACAAGGTTATAATACTCGTACAGACCTTGCCGCCACCATGGAGCATTCGAAGGCCAAATGTTCTGCGGCTGAGTGACATGGGCTGGCGGGGTCTTTCCCGTCTTCTCGGTGTACTTCTGCTCCGGTTCTAGGAAGCAATCGCCCATTGTGAAGGCTTCCTTTATGTCTGCAGTCATCAGCATACACAAATAGCATGCATCGACCGGGCCAGCTTACCTCCCTTGGTCCTCGGATCCAACCTCGTCTCCATCATCGGCTCGTACCCTCGAATGGCGGGGTTCTTCTGAACGTGCGCGTCCATCTTGGTCTCGATGTCCAGAGCAAAGAAGCGCCTCAGTAGATCGAAAACTCCCTGCATGGCGGAGTCGAGAATGCCGGTGTTCTTGATATAGAAAAATCCGCAGTCCGAGCAGGCAGCGTAGACCTCCTTAGCAATAGCTTTGCGCTGTTCGAGACTACCGTCGATATTGGCGATGTCTATGGTTGGTATAGAAGTGAACCCGGTTGGCTTTTCCGACACTTTGCGGTAGGTTGCTTCCTACGGCCACAGTCAGCTATTTGACAGTGCTTGTCTTCGCTGAGGGATGCTGACCGAGCCTGAGTGGAAGTAGACATATTTGCTGCTCTCCTGTCGCGCTTGGGTCAGCATTTGATCTTGCCCTCTACTCACGCTTGAGCGTCAATTTTACCTTCTCGTCCAATACTGGGACAGGCGCATTCAGTACCTCTGCCATGATGGCGGTGAATCTAGGGCAGTCTGCAGGTTTGGGCCAGGCGTCTGAATGATAAGGTGCAGATATTTGTTGTCTTTGAAGGGATCGCAAACATTGCGAAAGCCCGCGGTCATGCGACGAAGAGCATCGGCCCACATCCGAGCCCAGATGGTGTGCCATGCGACAAGAAGACGACCTATCTACTCCACGCACAAGTATAAGGTGTGATTCGTCCGGGACTCCCTAGCTCTTCGACCTTCGACAAACAAGCCGATTAAATACCGTTTTCCCGCTAGCCTCACGCCAAACATGTGGGCATGCCCGTTGAGAACGCAGATCAGCGCAGTACCGCAACGAAGCGGTGCAGATTGGAGCGTGTAATCGCTGGCCCACAAGCGAGCGCAAGAATGGGGCAACGGCTTCGTTCTCGACCTTCTCAGTACCGGAAACATGCGATAACGAGTATGGGGTCAGAGACCGGACCGGTCATCTGATATATCGGTGGGCCACACCTCGTTCTCGTCCTTCCGCAACTCGTCCTCCAGACTTCGGCTTGTCAAAGCAACGATATGGCACTCTCGACGGGGTACTACCTCAAGAACATCTTCTCGTCGTCGTACGGCAAGGATCGTCCAGACTTCTTTCTATGGTACCCAAAGGGCACACCTTCGAGTGAGAAGAAGCTCTTGCACAAGGTGGGTTGCCACGCCGGTGGAATCAAGCACGAATTGACCATGGCAGATCGACTTCTTCATCCTGACATATGGCTGCTTGGCCTATTTCACCAAATGGCTCGACCAAGCCAACTTGAGCAATGCATATGTGTCTGGCATGCGCGAGGACCTGGAGATGTTCGGCACCGAGTTCAACCTGGCTGTAACGTGCTTTCAGATCGGACAGGTAAAAGCCCTCTCTCATGGAGCTGCTGCCGTACTAGAACCAGACAGATCCTGGGTCCTATCCCTGCCAACCTCATGCTCTCCCACATCCGGCCCCGCATCCTATTGCCAGGGTTGGAGCTAATCTGGGGCATCTTGACTATCGGAACATACGCCGTGACCTCGCCAAGTCAATTATATCCCATTCGCTTCTTCGTCGGATTGTTGGTACGTATCTTGAGAACGTCTGAAACCAATACATGAAGCTGACTGGGTACCACAGGAAGGATCATGCTTTGTCGGTGTGCAATACTGCCTCGGATCTTGGTTTAAGAGGACAGAGATCGGCAAACGCACCGCCATCTTTGCTTGCAGCGCCTACGTTGGAACGATGGTGTCGGGCTATCTCCAGTCGGCCATGATTGCGGATATGGATGGAAGGAACGGATTGGAGGCCTGGTGAGAGGATGCAACTCGACCTTGGGACTCTTGCTAACCAAGGACAGGCGATGGGTCTTCATCTTTGATGGCATTATCACGGTGGTAGTTGCGATATACGGCTACATCTTCTTCCCGGATACACCGTACAACACCCAGGCGTTCTATCTCACGCAGGAGGAGAAAGCCAGATGCGTCGAACGACTGGTCGAAGATGGGCGAGAAGAGGTGTCAGACTTCTCCTGGAGCCTCTTCCGAAGAACGTTCCAAACCTGGCAAATTTATGTACTCACGATCCTCTGGATGTTCTGGAACACAACTGTGGGAAAGGTTGCCAATACTGTGGCGCAGCTGTTCTTGAAGAACGATCCTGATCATTCGTGGACGCTTTATGAGGTACGCTTGCCGTTGATTTTAATGATGTCGACTTACCCTGGCAGGTCAACAACATTCCGACATCGATCAACGGGCTCAACATTGTCTGTCTCCTACTGTTCAACGTCTACATCGATGCTACAGGCTACAGAATGAACGCCGTGGCACTCAATCTGGGAATTCTCATCTTCGGAACCGTCTGCCTCGTCATCTGGGACATACCTCTGGGGCTCAAGATCGCTTCATACATGTTTGCTGGGCTTGACGGGCCCCTGTCTCCCATATTCTACGCTTGGGCCAACATTCTGACTTCCGGTGACTCTCAAGTCCGTGCATTGACACTCGCTGTCATGAATAGTAAGGTCCCCATCTGTTACAGCCTAACTCTGACTGACGCTGGGAAACAGGCTTCGGAGCTGCCCTCACGACGATCATACAGCAGTTTCTGTACCCTGTCACGGACGCCCCCGAGTTCAGCAAGGGTTTCAAGGCCAGTCTTGGTTTCATCATTGGCCTCTGCGTTTGGGTGGTGGTTGTGCGGCTCTTTGAGATGCGATCACTGGCACAGAAGCAAGTAGAGCTGGAGGCTACATCTGCTGCGTCTGATGAGCTTGAACCGGAGCGGGTTGCGGTGACCGCTGAAACGAAGAACTGATGCAGAATCTGGTCTTGAGTGCACTAGCATGTGGTGGAAGGTCGGTACGAGACGCAGGGATACTATCCGATAAAAGCAGGGATGATCGCTATCTAGGATTTGTGCCAATGTCCTTTTTAACGTTGCGTGGCACTCTCGGCGTATGCAGCTAGGCTTTCCCCGCTATCTCAGGCAGTGAACATGCGACCGGCCGGGCAATGCCCACCATGGTCCAACCCCTACTACACCTCCGATCCGACCTTATCTAGTATTCCTTGTCAACGGAGTTGCCACCGGAAAGTCAGATCTAAGCCTGGTTAGTAGGATCAAAACGCAAGGCCAACTTCCTGGTTCTGGGCTTGAGCATTGACTTCCCTCGGATCCAGTGCTGGCCATGGCAGCGAGTACGTCCACAATTACAGAGGATTCTACCGAATACACCAAGCTCCATCTATCATCCGGTAACGGCATCGTCACGAGGGATGTTCAACGAACACCCATCCGAAATGCCCTGCCATCGGAGATCCCGCTCATCGATGTGAGTGGTATCTTCAGTGAGTCTTTCGAAGATCGTAAAGCGGTAGCGGCTCAGATACACGATGCTGCCACCAACAATGGCTTCATGTACATTCGCAACCATGGCATCGATTCAAGCATACCAGATGCAGCTTACTCTGCTCTCCTCGACTTCTTTCGGCAACCGGCCGATATCAAAGACCGTGCAAATGTGAAGTACTCCAAATACTTCAATGGCTACAAACCTCCTCAGTCGCAGCGTATCAATGCCTCCGAGTCCGTCGATGTCCGCGAGACGTTCTCTTGGACTTACGATCCTAAATATGACCCGGACGTGCCCGACCCTTCCACCATGCCGCCTGAGATCAAGAAGTACCTCCGACAAGAAGAGTTCCATTGGGATGCCACGAGCAATCTTCCACACTTCAAACCCTCCATCATCGCCTACTGGCGGTCCTGCCTCCATCTCGCTCGCGCTCTCGTCCATAGCTTCGCTCTATCACTTTCCCTGCCGGAAGATTTCTTCGACAAGAAGTTCTCTCATCCCGATGCCGCTCTCGCACTCAACTACTACCCACCCATCCCGAAGCCTGCTACGCCCTCGCTGGAGGATGAGGTTAGCATTGGCTCGCACACGGACTTTCAGCTGTTCACCATTCTCTGGCAAGACGACGCCGGCGGCTTGCAGGTGCTCAACCGGGCGGGACAGTGGATCCATGCACCACCCACCAAGGGCACCTTTGTCGTCAATTTTGCCGACTACATGCAACGAATCACAAATGATCGGTACGTCAGCACGGTACATCGAGCACAGAACTACAGTGGGAAGGAGAGAATTAGTATGCCATTCTTCTTTGGGTTCAATTTGAATGAGAGTTGTGGCGTGTTAGAATCTTGTGTAGGCGAGGGAGAGGAAAAGAAGTACGATGAGATCGCATGTGAAGAGTGGGTGCAGAGGCGAGTGAAGGCGATGCATCGAATGGAGGAGAAGAAAGTGGGCGAGCTGTAATGGGAGGCTTCAGCAAATATATTCGCAGCAAGCTAGCAATCTTTATCAATGCAACGGGCGACACCTAGCACAGCCGTCCACACAGTTGTAGGACGTCAGTCAACTGTACGTAGAGAGATTAATGCCAGATGCATGGCTGATATTTTAGACCAGGCTACGATAGAAAGGGGTAGCTGGATGGTGGGTGGCTGTTTGGGAGATCCCGCTCGTATCTCGGGTCCGCGGGGTGACATTTGCTTTTCCCACCTTGCACCAACGCAACGCCTTCAACACTCGTTGAGCTTCCCATCATGGCTTGCTGAAGTACCGCAAGCCATGGCTCGAGGATACGAATTACTTGATTTCGGATGACAGATCAGTAGTTTCTGGTCTCAGATCCAAGATGCCTCGAGCACCGCGACGCGGCCCGCTGCCTACGGACGAGCAACCCACCACTACACCTACGCGTCCTGGACACAATGCCATCACGGCTACGATCCCTCCGTTCATGCTCGATACACCACCTCACGCTCCTTTCTTGACGACGCAGCAACCCGCCCACAACCCCAATGAATCGATCGTGCCCGAGCAAAACAACGCGTCGCGCAGACCGCGCAACCAAGCCACACCTGCACCCAATGGCGACCTAGCCGAAGGATCCCAAGCCTCTACCCATGCCCTCAGTGCCCCTTCCGAAGTCGGTGAGCCTGCCGAACAGTCTTACCTCTCATCCATTCACCAAGAAGCCGAAGATGCGAAAGAGCTTCTCGGCCTACGTGACATCTCTAGCCTCGCCACCTGGACACTATCTTCCGCCAAACCGGGTTGCGCGCTTCCTCAGCTTCGTTCTCCAGATACAAACCATTTCTGGCAGAGCGATGGGCCGCAGCCGCACACACTGACGTTGCACTTCTTCAAGTTGGTCGGCATTGTCAAGATGCGCGTGTATTTGGATTTTGAGCTGGATGAGAGCTACACGCCTACAAAGATGAAGTTCTACGCGGGCATGAGCGAGGGCGCGTTGGTTGAGTTCGGAGAATGGGTGATGACGGAGGAGACCGATCCGGTGACGGGTGAGGTCAGGAGCATGGTGGAAAGCGTCAAGGGTTGGATTGATGTGGATCTGACCGGTGTTGGAGGCAGGGAGAAGCGCTACTATGATACTGCAGAGGACGATGAGGCAATGGGAGAGTGGGACGCAGCAAAGTCGGGAGATGTATTGAAGGCTATGGTCGTGCAGGTGCGGATCTGCGAAAATCATCAGAACGGCAAAGATACGCACGTTAGGGGATTTCAGGTGTTCGCAAGGGATGAAACGGTTCTGCGAGAGCACAAAGTGCCGCTTCGGAGGAAAGGCAAGAAGCGTTTGGATGCCATGGAAGGGAGCGCAGCTGTGGGTATTCAATTGGCAGACTGGATGGGCGATCCAGAGATTCGCTAAAGAGCATTGCAGAAATCTGAAACAGTGCCGAAAACACGTGCAAGAGGGGGAGAAAACTAGGCGTCCGTTGCCTTGCGATCGGACCTGGAGCAGGGGTTTTGCCGAGATCCTGACTGCCTGCATTTTCTCGACAGAGCCACGCGTCAACACGCGTCCGGGCACAAAGGTTAGACAACCCCTTTGGGTCTGTGCATTCATTGATTGCCCTTGACATCTATCATCGTCAACTTCAGTCACTCAACTCAGTCATTGACTTGATGATGCCGTCAATAACATGGCTCTCAGCAATGGCCGTTTGAATGGCATGCTCATATTCATTGTCGGCCTGACCCTCATTTGTCTGCTCTTCAAGCGTTACCATGGTAAGAAGATTACCAGTCCGATTTTGCCCCGCTGATGCCTGTCAGACAACGATCTCTCTCGATGCAAGTCACTTCTTGAACATGGTCGCTGGTCCCACGATCTCTCGACCGGCTCTCCACATCTCGAATGGCATCCGGCTGGCTGCATGAAACCAAATTACAAAGTCAACCCCCACCCTATTCAGACCTGCTTTCAAGATACATATTTGATCGGCGACTCTTCCGCTCGCGAGCTTTTCACCGAACTTGAGGCGCGATGGAGGCTTCCTGGTCTTCATGAAGATGCTCCCGTGCACTCCAACCTATCATTTACCGTCGAAGGTGAATCAATCGACTTCATCTGGGATCCTTACTTGAATTACACGCATCTTGTCGGGTTTAGAAACACCAAATCAGCACCTCATGCGCATATTGACCAGTGGCGCTCTCCCTCTTCCGTCGTGGTTGGATCGGGCATGTGGCACGCCAGATATCTGAACGATAGTTACGAGAAGGATTTTGAGGCCGACATTCGCCGCCTAGTGAGAAGCCGGAACGGTCTCAGAGAGACTGAAGCCAGACCAATCTTCATGCCGATCATTCCTCCCTACCAGCCTTTTCTGAACCACGAGCGATCGTCGATGCTGACTCCGAAGCGTATCACCAGAATGAACCAGCTACTGTA
This sequence comes from Cyphellophora europaea CBS 101466, assembly GCF_000365145.1. Lineage (NCBI taxonomy): Eukaryota > Fungi > Ascomycota > Eurotiomycetes > Chaetothyriales > Cyphellophoraceae > Cyphellophora > Cyphellophora europaea. The sequence continues at coordinate 22,668 of NW_008481804.1, read as the reverse complement.
CAATTTGTCCGCCGAGCATCATGTCGATATGATGTTGGCTACCCTGCCAGCCATCCGTGATCAACCCTCGGCTTACGAGGAGGATGGTCTTCATCATAAACGAATCATCTCCACAATGCAGCTTGAGGTGTTGACGGCTCGACTTTGTCCCAGAGCGTATGACCATAGCTGTTGTTCCCGATCCATGGATTTTTCATTTGGTCAGATGCTTGCAGTTACTGTGGCTGCGCTACTCGCCATCATCTGCTTGATGATGAACCGAGGCTCTTCCTCGCTCATTGGGGCTGTAGGGATGATATCCTTGACAGTCTGCTATTGCCTGTTCGCCGATCGAACCACACTGTTTGAGAAGGCCACTAAGCTCATTGATGAGCACCTCTTCATCGCATTCTGCTACATTGCTCTCGTGTGCGGGCTGCTCACAATCGTGCGCTGCCATGAGGACGACGGCCAAACCTGGGCCGACACGATTCTTCCGCGACAGCAAACCGAGGAATGGAAAGGATGGATGCAGGTTGTGATCTTGCTCTACCACTTTTTCGGCATGTCTCAAACTCTATGGGTCTATCGGCTTATTCGATTGATGGTCGCTTCCTATCTCTTTTTGACGGGTTTTGGTCACACGAGCTATTTCATTCGAACAGGCGACTTCTCCTTACGCAGGCTCACCGCCGTTCTAGTCCGCATCAACCTGCTGAGCTGCACACTCTCGTTCATCATGGGGACCTTCTACCAGCTCTACTACTTTCCCCTGCTGGCTTCAGTCTGGTTCGTTGTGACTTGGGCCACTATCCCGCGAACTCCTCCAGAAGGTGTAAGGCTGTCCATCGCGGCCGTCGCTTTGGTCTGCTCAATGTCAATCTTCGGCTTGTTGTCAACGGTTTGGTTGGTTGATGGTTTCTTCGCCCTTCTCTTCCATGTTGGAATGATCACGCTCGACTTCAAAGAATACAGCTTTCGGATCAGTCTGGACTTCTATGCGCCCTATGTTGGTATGCTGTTCGCCTTTGTCGTGGCAGTTGCCGCAGAGAGACGTTCGCAATTTGAATTCTTGCACCTCCACCAACTTCGGGCAAAGCAGTACCTCTGGATAGCTGCCAGCTGTGCTCTGCTCGGGTACTTTACCTTTGCGAGCTTCCTGGGTGATAAGCAGATGTTCAATCGTTATCATCCTTACTTGTCGCCAATTCCGATCATCGGATTCGTCGTTCTTCGGAACGGGACTTCGGTCCTTAGGAGCCACTACAGCCGCTTCTTCGCATGGTTTGGTCGGCATTCCCTAGAGACATTCGTTCTTCAATACCACATCTGGCTTGCAGCCGATACTCACGGCATTCTACACCTTGGCATTATTGACAGCCGCTGGTCCGAGCGCAGTACGAAAGGTAGTTGGAGGTTCTGGACGGAGGTGTGCATGCTCACTGCCGTCTTTCTCTGGGCATGCAAAGCAGCCGCGAAGGCGACAGGTATTATTGTGGACTCGATTGCGCCGAAGCAAGTTGATGAAGGATGGGACCCAGAGAAGAACATGGCCCAGCCCGTCTGGGGATCTATGCCGGAGGCTATCCGGAAGAACTTGCCCGAAGTGTCAGAAGACAGAAAGTTGCACGGGAAAGTAACTGTTTTGTTCATTTCTTTGTGGCTGATCAATGCCTGGTGGCCGAAGTAAGTGTTGCGCTATGCACTGAGTGATCAATTCCCACGAGCTGGTATTTTACTATATTTCAAGGAATAATGCGGCTCTCAATAAGCTTTCGGATTATCTTCCACTCCATTGAGCTTCTCCAATTTTTTTCCCGGCTCTCTCGTCAATTTGGAGCGGGGAAGTCCACTGCACTACTAACACTCGATATCCACCAGCGATCATGACGGGCTTTTTCAACGAGCTCCGGCGCTTTTTGACAAAAGGCGTGATGGGCCCAACCAGAGCGCAATGTTAGCAAAGTTCGCACTCCTTGCGCTGACTCCCTCGACGACCAGATTCGCGCACCCGCCTCAATGCCGAGCTCGGACGTTGAGAAGACCAAGGATGACGTGCCATTCGACGCCGACGCCGCTGTCGCTACTGTGACGGAGGACTCGACGCCACCAGACGGGGTAAGAGCTCTCAGCAAACTTGTCTCTGGGTAGTTGGAGGTTGATTGACTTCCTATATGACCTATCGGTCTCTCACATACCCTAACGGCTTGACCTTTTTGACACTGTACTGACTGCTGAGCAGTAAGTTGTCTCAGATCCAAGGAGTGTTAGAACTCCTCATACAGAAGACATAGAGATGTTCTTCGAGCTCGGGAACGGTGCCAGAGTGCCTGATTTATAGATCGTTCGGTCTGTTTCCGAGCTATGTGGCTCATAGAACCTTCCATCTCTATTGAGATCCGACTTGGTCAGAACAAAGTTAACTCATGTCTTCTAGGGGTTACGGATGGATCTGCTGTATATCCTTCACATTGATCAATGGCGCAACATGGGGCAATCTGGCCAGTTATGGCGTGTGAGGCAGACCTATTGATGTGGAGGCAACCGCTAATCTGAGCCTTAGGTATCTTTCCTACTACATCGACCACGGTGGGTATGGAGGAAACCCTCTTGCATATTCATTCATCGGTGGTGTTAACTTCTGCGCCGCGATGCTTTGTACGTGTTGACTCTTATGATACTCGGGAAGACGGCTGGAGCCAGCGCTCGCCTGGCCGCGAACCTCCCTACATTTGTTGCCCAAGACTGACAGAACACAGGTGCACCAGTTGTGAACATCCTGATCAAACGTATGTCCGTCCTGCAGTAGCTCAACTCCAGCCGCAAATCGGAATAGGTGTTGACAGGATGCAGGCTTCGGTACACATGCGCCAATGATCGCCGGCTGTTTCCTTTGGTTGGCTGGCTGGTTATGCGCGTCGTGGAGCACACTATATTACCAGCTTCTGCTCTCACAAGGTGCCCTCATTGGCATCGGCGCTGGATTGATCTGGCTGCCTGCTGCTCCCATCCTTCCACAATGGTATGCGCCTCTGATTGATGCTGAAACCCCACTGATAGAGGATATCTCAGGTTCTTGAAGAAAAGGAGCCTTGCTCAAGGCATCGCAAGCTCGGGCTCAGGCATAGTCGGCGTCGTGTACGCTGTGGCGACGATTCCGATGATTGAAAACCTCTCACTTGCTTGGGCCCTCAGAATTACAGGGATAACCTCCTTCGTGATGCTGTTCATCAGCTGCTGCTTGATTCGCGACAGAAACACCCACGTCCAACCAGATATTCGTCCTTTTGACACCAATTTGATCCGGCAGACTAACGTATGTATACGAGGAAGCTTTACTTGCGCAATGCTGACGACCTAGGTCTTACTGCTCTGTGGATACACGGCTTGCACCACTCTGGGCTATATGACTGTCATTTATTCATTTTCCGCCTTCGCCGTCTCGCTGGGCTACACGCAGAAACAAGGCGGCAACGTGATCGCCATACTCAATACGGGTACAGGCCTCGGTCGCCCTCTGATCGGAATTATATCAGATCGATTTGGCCGCATTACCACTGCCGGCGCCATCACTGCCGTCAACAGTCTACTGGCCTTTGCATTCTGGATTCCTGTTACGACGTACGCACCTTTGATCGTCCTCGCATTGATCTATGGCGCCACGTGTGGAGTCTTCTGGGCCACAATTGCCCCTATATGTGCCGAAGTCGTGCCTCTCAATCAGCTGGCCTCGCTGCTGTGTCTGCAGTGGCTAACGGTGTCGATGCCTTCACTTTGTAAGTAACACGCGGCGCAGTGGTCGTCTTTGGAGATTGACATGCGACAGTTGCACAAGCTATCGCTTTGGAAATCAGGCAGCCGGAGTCTGGACGGCCCTTCCTTTGGCCTCAGGTTTATACGGGTGTGGCCTATGCAATTGGGGCGCTGATGCTGCTGGAGTTGAGGCGGCGGGTGGTAGGCGGACTGTTTGTGAGAGAAAGCCATAGATAGTCAGCTCATAAACATCATGAAGCGGCATGATCTCAAGCTATCGGGCATCTTAGAGAGATATATACCTATGCCTGGAATGCCGCACTAAAAAATGCCAAGGATCCGCTGCCTACGGTAGTACCTCGGCTGCGGCCAAGTGCGTGGTCGCTATTCATTTTCCACCTGATACCCTCCGTTCTTTACGCCAGCATTTCCAGCATGAAAGCACCACAATAACGCGTCCTCATCAATCCGCCATGCCAGTGACTACCGTTCTTCTCCTCCGACACGGCCACCGCCTGGCCTGGACCCTTGACCCCTCCACCGGCAAATACACCTCCACACACCCGTACCCCACGCGTCTCCCCGCGGATCCGCCCCTCGCATCCCACGGCGTTCGGCAAGCTGAAGAGACGGGGACCTACCTTTCGAAGGAGTTGCTGCCACTGGCACGCGAAGGACAGCTAAGAGTGTACTCGAGCCTATTCTATCGCTGCTTAGAAACGCTGCGGCCAACGATCGAAGGCCTCAACGCGGAGCTACCAGACGAAAAGAAGATCAAAGTGCGGGGCGAGCGCGGTCTAGGCGAGTGGTTCGGGAAGGCTTGGTTTGATCAGCCGGTGCCAGCCACGGCGGCGAGGCTCAAAGAGGGCTGGTTCCCGTGGGTTGATGAGGGATATGCGAGTGTGCTGGTGCCGGAGCGGAAGGGTGAGAGGATCGTGCAACTGCATGAGCGGGTGAAGGAGGCGTTGGATTTGGTGGTCCGGTCGGTGGATGCAGAAGATGAGATGGATGTTACGGTACTAATATGCGGGCATGCGGCGCAGATTATTGCAAGTGGGAGAGCGTTGACCGGTCAGACGCCGGATGATTTGGACGACGATGATTTCAAGTGCTACACATGTGGCATTTCGCGGTTTGAGAGAAAGAATGGTGGAGAAGGCGTGGGAGGCGGATTTGAGTGTACCTTGAACTCGGACTGTGCACATCTATCGCAAGGGGCGGAACGGGGTTGGCATTTCAACGGCGACGAGAGCTTTGACTCCTACGCGGCGTGCCAGGGTAGAGGACCAGAGGTACACGGTGGGAGCAGAGAGGCGGAAGCGTCAAAGCTGTGATGTTTGCGCACAGTGGGAGCGGAAAGGGGACCTCCATCAACGGCAATCTAGAATCGCGAGTTGCATTGCGAGGACACGAGTTGGTGGGCCACTGCACTGCGATTGCAGCTGGCTCGTCCAGTTATTTGCACAGCTATGGCGCTTGTAACGTTCATAGATCTTCCATACCAATAGAGTGGTCCATTGCCCATTTCTGAAGCGGCTTGTGCCGCACCCGTACGTAAGTATGTCTAGGCATATATCCACGTTTAGGGCGATCAGGCAGTAAAATATCTTGGCATTCGCATCCGCTAAGGAACGTTAGCCGAACAGCATCTTTCACGTCATTGGAACCGAGCCGTAACCTCCTTCTACCCGTGTGTCGGTTGCCATTTGCTTTCGCTTTACCCACGCCACAGCTATGAGCTGCTGAGCTAACATGGCGTTGCAGCTTCATCAGCCGCCATGTCGCTCATCGCGAGCTCTACCGAGCCGCTCGTGCTGATCGCAAGATGTCCGTGGTTGCGACTGACCCCACGTTCGCATCGAAGACTATTCCATGACTGTGAGTTTCGCCGCGCGGCCTTGCCTATGACTGACCCGCGCAGACTTCGTTACACACCTACCGAGCTCGAGTCTGCATCCAGACTCACGCTCGTCCACCGGTCTGGCCCACAAGTTCCCCCGGAAAGAGTCAACCCCACACAAGCCCGATGGAAGAAGTCCAGCTGCTCTCCGGCATCCGACCGCGAGTCGAGACGTGACTACTGTCCGAATTCCTCTTAAAAGTGCTAAACATCACTACGGAGTGAGCGTCAGCCGTGGCAGCCGGCCATACCAAGAGGACAACCATCAAGCAGGCGTCATAAATCTTCCTGCGTTCGCGAAACGCCCTCCACGGTCTTTACGCCTGGACAAGAGCGGGGAAGGCACCAGTGCCGACGGCGAGAGCGGCGATCCACAAGTCTTTTATTTTGGCGTATTTGACGGGCATGGGGGCGCTGAGTGCAGTGGATATCTACGGGAGCAATTACACCAATATATTGAGCAGTCGGCATTAGACTTTGGCTTGAAGTCGAGTTTGCAGAACGCCACTGGGCATGTGGCTGGTCTTGAGGATGCTGAGACAGTAAGACGGGGCGAAAAGGCATTGCAAGCCATCGACACCAGGAATGGTTTCGATGCTCCCACAGAAGAGAAGCCTCTGCCTCAAGATGGGGATAACGATGCAATTGCCACACTCGAGAAGAATCTTGTCGACTCATGGAAGGCTCTCGTCGGCGGCTATTTCCGGCGTTTCAAGCCTCAGCATTTCTCCATCTTCAAGGACTCACCGCAGACCACCACTATCGAAGAGGTGCTTATGTACGCCTTCCTCAAGTGCGACTACGACTTCGTTTCTGCGCAGGCAGCCAAGCGCGGCGAGGAGAGAGACGTTGTCCGACAGGAACGACCCCTGAATGAAGCCGACATCCTCGGCGAGACCGGCAAGCGCCACGTGGATCCAAGAGAGCGCTTCAAGGGCGGAAGTACTGCCAGTGTTGCTCTGATCTCAACGCCATCGCCGGTTCCGTTTTGGGCTCCGGCCACCAGCAGCACGCTCGTTGTGGCTCATTGCGGCGACACGCGTATTTTGCTTTGCGGAACGGCAAATGGCTCCGCTGTGCCTTTGACGTCTGTTCACCATCCGAGCTCACCGTTGGAGGCAGCTCGGCTTCGTCGTTTTGGATCTTTCGTCACAGATTCTTTCGGCGAAGAAAGAACGACAAGGTGATCATCCCTCCTAGACTCAACACTATCCTATCTTAGGCTGAGCCTTTGCCCCTTCTATGCCAACTCAAACTAATCAATCTTCGAACCAGTGGACTCGCAAATTCAAAAGCCTTTGGCGATGCTGCCTCGAAAGCGATAGGAGTCAGCGCCGAGCCTGAAATCGTGAGTTACCCTGACACACAGATACGCACCGGTATTGGCACGAATTCCTCCTCTTCCGGACTTGAAGCTACAAGTGCCAAATCTTCAGGAGACCTTCCTTCCCCCTCGATCGTCCCTTTAAAGGTGTTTTCATACTGATGCATGTTCTCTATTGCAGGTCCGCATTGACTTGTCGTCCTCCGAGTACAGCTTTCTGCTCCTCTTCAGCGATGGAATTAGCGAGTCGGTGACTGATCAGGAATGTGTCGATATCGTAAAGGAGGCCAAAAGCCCGTCGGAGGGAGCTGCAAAGCTGGTCAGCTTCGCAACCGAAATATCTCAGAGCGGCGACAATTGCACCTGCCTTTGTGTTAGACTCGGGGGCTGGGAGCGACGACAGGAGGGAGGCATGGGAAGTCTCGGGACAAAAGAGTCGCGAGAGTTCAAGCGGGAGCAAGCTGCTGATCCTCGCTCACGAAGGCGGTGAAACATGTACCCGATCAACGAGAGCAAGGAGCGAGAACGATTGGCTTCCGGGAAGGAGGTGATCGAGTCCATAGCGCAAAAGACAGAACGTGCATTTGTGAAGCATTGGGATGGTGTTTCTGCTCCCGCACACCATGATTCCGGAGATAGCGAGCAGGGCAGTTGCGGGGGCACGGTAGCCGAGACTCGACTTGCGTCTGACTCCAACCGGGCATGGCCTACACACGCAGCTGCAATGAGGAGACGTACTACATGACCCATTGGCGTTTTTCTGGTGGCCCTGATGCTGACACTGACCTGCCATCCAACGACTTGTTGTTTTTGCCTGGGGTCTTTTGCCTCCACAAGACAAACTCGCAATTGGAGTTGCATGCCGCGAACACCGGCAGCATCAAGGAACCATATAGATAGCCCCAACCCGCTGAGTTCACTACAGGGTCTGGTGAAGGTCCTGACCACTGTATACACGAATCGGACTTCAGAAGCTCCTGGATAGCCCAATTGAGGTCGGAGTGTCACACCGGAAAGCGGGGGTCGGGATTGGTGGAACACTGAACAACATCAGCCTTGGGCTCACACTGTCAGCCTTACCGATATACAATCAGATAGTGAGGTCCGCATCCCTCTTAAGTAATTTTTTCCCCAAGCTAGGACCCTCAGCAACCAGTCGCTTGACCTCCGCATCCTCCTTGCACGCGCATAACTAAGATGGCTCCAAAGAAGGCCAACGGCGAAGCTAAAGCACCACGAGCGCGGCGAGGCTCCAGCATTTCGCAGACAATGGCTGATACCTTTGAGAAGGTTGACGAGTCGCTTCAGAAGACCGAGAACGTGTTCCTCTTCCTACCGAACTTGATCGGATATGTCAGAATCGCCCTAGCCTTTGCTTCCCTTCAGTACATGCCGATGTATGTTGGTTGCTCTCTGCGAAGTGTGCACGCTGCTGACATCCGCAGACATCCGCGAACCTGCGCGTTACTCTACTCGATATCTTGCCTCCTGGATGCGGCAGATGGATGGGCAGCGAGAAAATATGACCAGAGCTCGAGCTTTGGAGCCGTGCTGGACATGGTCACAGATCGGTGTTGCACAGTAAGAGACACACACGCTCAAGCTACGTTCCGCTGACCTCTTAGGTTTGTCTTCAAGTCTTCCTTGCGCAGGGCTTCCCTCGATACAGCATGCTGTTCCAGCTCCTGATCAGTCTCGATCTTTCCAGCCACTACATTCATATGTACTCGTCTCTCGCGGTCCGTACAATCCCGGTGGCCCTTTCTCATACTAACCTTTCGCAGTCCGGTAGCTCGAGCCACAAAAAGGTCGACGTCTCACAGGGTTGGCTTCTCCACACCTACTACACGAACCGAACCGTTCTCTTCCTTGTATGCGGCTTGAACGAGCTCTTCTTCATCGCGCTCTATCTCCTCTCCTTCTCCTCGCCCTACCTCTCACCCTCTCTGTTCGCACCTACAGGCGAAGCGGCTTCCGCGCAGCCGGGATCCCCGAAGGTACCCTCCAGCATCCTGCCCAATCCTTGGAGCGCCGCAGCAATGGAGCTCGCGCGAGCAAACAAGATGGATAGCACGTTCCCTTGGGTCCTTGCGGTGATTTCCGCGCCCGTGATGCTCCTGAAGCAATATCTGAACGTGGCGCAGATGATTAACGCCAGCAAAACACTCGCCAGAGGTGACATCGCTACGAGGCGGAAGGCAAGACTTGAGAGGGCTAGGAAGACGACATAAAGACACGGGGTGGATAATTTTCGCGATACATAGCTGTCCACCGAGGACAATTATGGGGTTACAGCGGCCCCGCCTTGTACATTAGAAGGTTGAAGCGGCATTGGTTCGCATACAATAGCGTTAATAGATCTCATATACCTTGAGAATGTCGCCGTCGAAGCCAACTTGAAGCGCGTCGCGCCGGATCCGCCGTCCCGCTTCGGAGCGACATTTCTCCGCGCCGGTCAAAAAAAGTTGCGATTTACATCGATCATCTCCGGGATGCATCCTCACCCGCACGCTCAAACAACCATGGCTTCCGCATACCGCAATGCCAATCGCGACAGCGCTGACTCCGGTTCTGATCTCTCCGATGTCGAGCTCAACGGTCATGAAACCTCCGGAAGCGAAGCCAGCGACGCCTCCGCAGACGAGGCCCCCGCCCTCACCCAACTACCAGTCGAGCTGCGCAACAGAATTCTCATGCTCACCTCACGCGGCGTCTCACACAGGTAAGTCGAACGAGTTCCCTACGTTCCAAGCTGACGATCCAGACAACGTCACCTCCTGAACGACCTCTCCGCCCTCCTTCCCCACACCTACAAAGATACCAAGCTCGACACGAAATCGAATAACAACTACAATTCCGCCCTCAATGCTCTTGCCGACCTACACTCTTGTAACTACATCTTCTTTCTCGAAGCGCGCAAGCATGCCCAGGACCTCTACCTTTGGTTGTCGCACGCTCCGAACGGCCCAACTATCAAATTCAATGTCACCAATATTCACACTATGGCCGAGCTTGGTTTCGGTGGTAACTGCTTGAAGGGCGGTCGAGGTGTGGTGGTCTTTGACAAAAGCTTTGATGAGGGTTTGCAAGGTCATGAGCACAAAACTTTAATCCGCGAGATGCTTCGAGGCGTCTTTTGCGTACGCTCCAAGGGCGTGAGAGGAATGAAGCCCTTCGTTGATCGCATCATCGGAATCTATGGTCTTGACGGAAAGATCTGGATTCGTGTCTATGAAATAAGAGAGACGGACAAGGATAAAGAAAGCGCAGACGATCTACCAAAGGGCAGCAGAACAGATGTCACCCTGTTGGAGATCGGGCCACGGCTGGTGCTCACGCCGATTGTCATCCTCGAGGGCAGCTTTGGCGGACCAGTCATCTACGAGAATAAGCAGTTCGTGAGCGGAAATCAACTACGGAAGGAGGCGTTGATCAAGAAGTCGGCCAAGTATGCCGACCGGAGAGTTGGGCTCGAGGAGCGTGTGATGAAGCGGAAGGCTTTGGGTCTGGATTCCGGATCGAAGAGGAAGCGATCTGCAGTGGATGATCGTGAGTTGTTTGGATAGTGTTTGCGCCTCGGACACAATCCTCGCCGGGTGAGGTCCATCGATCGATGGTCTGCAGGTGAGGAGGCTGTGATGGATTTTCACATCATCAGCCTACCCGTACGATGAATGCTCAGCGCGTTCCCTGGTCACAGCACCGCGCAGCAAGGGTTCACATTCCGGCAGCCTTTTGGCAGTCGTGACCCACTGAGCTTCGGAGTTCTCAACTACCGCTATGCCATCTTGAGAGACGATCAGACTTGGGGTACTTCGCCCCATGATCGCAGTACGGGCGTGTACAGCTGCGAAGAACATGGAGAATTTTACATCCGGCACTCTACCGCCACGCGGTGTACGAAGAAGACAGCTATCGGCAGGAACATGAAGAGAAACATCCATATGATGTTATTGGGGACGGAAGCCACCGAAGGCATGCAGTGCACAGCGCCAATGGAAATGCTTCACCAAAGTTCAATCACGGTGAAAATACCTCGGAGGCGCTTGCTTGATGGATGGCTACTAAAGGTTCTGGGGGGTCTTTCTGCTCCTAGTCACAGTGACTACTGTGTGAACAAGAGAACAAGGCCCGTACGGAACTAGATACTATCGATCACTACTAGTGAGACCCAAATCTACTCCCCGTACTGGTGTACCACCTGGCGTAATTCCCCTTAGCCTCGCCCAGCCTTGCATTATCAGCGCCAAGATCCGACTGCTAGCGACTCTCCTGCGTCCTGATCCCTTTCCACCATCATCGTCTGAGTCACCGTCTTCATCGCATGTGCTACTTCCATTGCCGAACCATGCCTTCTCCGACATCAACAGCGATGGCGTTGGCGAGCCTTTATTCGTTGCCGCGCGCTATGTTGATGCGCTCCGTCGATACATCTAACACCCTCTCCTTCGATACCCTCACTGGCGTTGGGGGCGTCATTTGTTAAGTCTTCTGGCCTCACCCAGCAGAGTCAACTTTGCTGTGGTTCTCCTACATTTGAGCATTTCAATCTCTTTCGCGGCCGCGTGGCTGCCGTAGCGACAACGATGTCGCTGCAAGACCTCCCCACCGAGTTGGTACTGAATGTGAGCCGTCTGCCACCACATCATTGGCTGTACTAATGCTGTCCCAGATCTTCCGCCATTGTACTTCTATCTCCTCCGCGATCAACCTATCCCTGACCTGTCGGCGCTACTATCATCTCCTCCGAACCTCCCAGAAAATCCCCGTCCTGTTCGCCATCGCTGAGCGCGTTTGGGGGCCGCTCGAAGACATTCACCAGCTGTTGACATACAATTCCGCCCAACCAGTTCATACCAAGCGAATGCCGGTCTTGTCATTCGCACTCCTCGTTCAAGTTTCACGAATCGGTCGCGTGGCCACCTGGTACGAAGAGATGTATCCACAGCTCCGATGGGATGGCGAACGAGCCCACCTTCGCCGAAGTCTGACTCCAGCCGAGGCGTATGCACTACGCCGCGCCATCTATCGAATCTGGCTTTATAGCGTTGCTTTTCACAACTCTTCTGCCAGTCGTACAATGCGTCTGAACCCGTCGGTCGTCTCTGAGCGCTGTCAGTTGCTCCGCACATGGTCTTCTCCGGAGCTCCTAGAGATGGAGGACGTCCGCGGGATCCTGGAGACCATGGCTTCAGATTTCTGCCCGACTGATGGTGAAGTCTACTGGCGCCGAGGAAGCGAGCCTCTAAGCAAGTATTCGGTCGGCTCTCGCGCTGAGACCCTGGATTCAAGCCTGTTCCACGATTTTCGGGCCGAAACGATGCTACAGGCAGCGCGCATGAAGCCAGTATCAGAGTATCGGGAGCAGATGATGGAAGGCTGGGGTGATGAGATTGAGCAGTACCACGTTCTCAACGACGTTCTTAAGCTGACACCAGTCCATGTCATGCAGCTCTACGAGACCGCTTTGACGAAGCAGGATGTGCAGCGCTTTATCGAGGAGAAGGTGGGCGCACAGTGGTTCTGGAATAATGGCGAGTCGATGCTACACACATGGATCTTGGTGATGCATGGCAGGGGGATTCACGTGCAGGAGATGCGGGAGAAGGTGTTGTACGGGATGGCCGGCGTCGCGGTGGACGCGGAGCTGAACGCTAGAATTGTTGATTAGTGTAAATGCCGCCTCTCGCGTGTAGACGGCGTCATGGTGGACCCAAGCACGAGCGAATATAAAAGTAAAGGAGTCGTTCTAGCAGTCTAGATATATTTGGTAGATACTGGTACGTCTGTTAGAGAGCCCGAGGGCGAGTCAAGATACTAGTAGTTGTTAATCAAGTTGTAGGCCTAAGGAGCGAGAAGGTATCTTAGTGGTATAGATTACGATTCATAGACCGCGGATAAGTTTGTCACGATTGCCGAGACCAGACAAGGCAACAAGGCGCTCCAAGGTCTCAGGGGTCAAGACATTTGGCACACAAGCTCCCACGCGACTCGCGTGGAAGACAGTGTTTGTTCTAGACTTGCTCCTGCATAGGCTGCGCAATGGGTCGGGTTGGGTCGGGTCGGGTGACAAAGTAGACCACCCGGGTTTGGGTGGGGTGATCAAATATGGCACCCTGCCCCCGACCCTAAAACCCCGGGGTCGGGTGGTGGGCGCCCACTGGGTCGCCAAGATATTACGACTAAACCTGAAGTAGTATATATATGCGAATCACCTATTGGGTCGCCCTGCCCACTGGGTGCCCATTACAGCACTCATGTTGTTACCATAAATTTCAAGCTGTTTAATCTTAATATGATTTAGTGGTAACAAGTGTGGTAACAACTTGTCCTGCGATAGTCGCACATTATAATATAACCATCATTTTGTGTATGAAAATGTTATCACTATATGTAGTGGCTTATGTCTACTGATACTATTATTGCTGCACACTAAATGCCTATTATTAGATCTAGGAATTACCTCTAACATGTGGACTCTTATGTTACCTTGTAAATTCAGAGCACTATATATAAATAAGACCTCTATGTGTGTTAATATTTATATTTAGTTACTTCTCTGTGCTTAGTCTACTGTTTCTTTTTCACTGCTATAGATACTAATCTATCTGACAAGGATTGTATTAACCCTTGTGTTAGTATAGTGCGCCTTTCTATGTTCTGTTTAATTTGTTCCTCTAGTGTTGATGCACATAGTAATATTGGTCTATTAACACCCTCTACATCTTTAACATCGCTCATCTTTAGACATATGTCTTCTCTCATCCCAGTTTCCTTGTGTAATTAAAACACTGCTGTTATACTAGACCATCCTGCTTCTTTGCCTCTCTATAGAGTAATTAGTTCTCATAACCCTGTGTTATTCAATTGTTGCTGTAGAGCTAGAGCATTATCTGTGAACTCCTATTCAGCTGCTCTAGACTCTGATGCTCCTGCTAACACCTGCTTGTTAGTATCACTAATATAGCCTTCTTCTTCATCCCTCACATTCTCTTCTCTAGTATCTATAATGTTGTCAAGCTTATCTAATAGTTATTACTACCATTATTACCCCTATTATAGGATTTAATCACTTACCACTAGAGCCACTGAGATCTATGTTAAGCTGTCAGTCTACCTTATCCAGTTCTTGCTGCATCTAGAACTCAGTCTGACAGCGCATAAACACTAAAGCTCTGATTGTCTTTCCCTTTAGATGATGACACTAATATAATGTGATATCCTGTGCTATATTGAATAGTCTCTCAACATTAATACCTGCTACAGGTATTGCTAGGTAATCTCAAGCCACTATAGATAACACTAGGTAGTATAAGTGGTACTTCCTCTAGAACTCTAATGCACAGTCCAGCCCTTTATTAATTATAGACCCTAGATATAATTAGATTCCTGAACCTCTGTATAGATTGTTATATTAACTTACATTGGTTGTCCCTGAGATAGCTCTCCACCTCACTTCTTGTCCCTATATTTGCTGGCTTGAAAGCGTTCTAGGCCAGGTCTTTAAATGTCCTTGGGGTCTGAGTTGATTTGCTAACTGGAATAGGTGACGAGTAAGGTGTAGGACTTAAGTCTATAGATTGTTGACTGTTTTAAGAGACTAAGCTCAGTGTTATTATAGCATGAGATTGAGAATGGTCTAATAAAGCGCGCATTATATTAAAGGTAGATATGAAGGCTGGCTTTAGAGTTGACACTTGTTGGTTATATTTGTACTGTTTATAGATCTACTGAAACATGTTCTTGTAAAATTCAGACTAGAAGAAATCAGTATATTAGAGAAAGAATTGTTACCCTCTTTGTTACTCACCTATGTTTCTCCCTTATCTGTGAGCTTATTCTCCTAACTCTCCCTCTGAAAGAGTTAGAGTTAAAAGGCAGGGTGTAAGATTATCCCTATTGTATAAATACCCCTAACTTGACCTTTAGTTTTCCTATAGTACTTGGCTAACTTGGTCTATGCTTTCTGTACTGCAGTTATAAGTCTGTGCTTCTAGGGAGTTGTCTTCCTTACTAATAGCTGTTTATAGTTATCTAGTATAGTGAACAGGTGGTTGTATAATAGGAATACCATACTAATAGTTGGCCTATTACCCTATAAGCTAATTATATCTGTTATTGTGCTAAAGGGTCTAAGAAGTTGTATTAAGTAGTCAACATATTTCCACTCTTCTAGTATTAGTGGCTTAATATTGTTAATAGGGTGCTGGTGAGAGTAGGCATTAATTGCATAATATAACTTCTAAGCTTGTTAAAGCATTGCTAGCGTTAAATTCCAATATGTTTGCATGTCCTGGATAAGCATTAGTGGCTTAGTTATAGGCTAAAGTGCTTTGAAATTATCACGCCGCTAAGTAGATGTATTAATCTTGATCACTATATTCTGTAGCTAGAAAGAGATTAGTTAGATAAAGAAGCAAGATTGTTACCACTATTATTACCCACCTTTACTAATGTTACTAGATAGTCGCTAGCTTGTACTGCACTTTAATCAGTGTACTGCTCTTAATTATACTTATTATCCTCCTATCTAGTAATCATGTTGTTATTCTTTGCTAATATCTTAATTGTATCTACTAGGCACTTAATACTAAGTTAAATAACATGTGCTATACAAGGCACATATATAACACTAAAATATAATGATCCTGGTGCCTTGGTATACTCTCTCTGAAAAATCTTGACTGCCTCTGTAATCTCCTTTATAAGAGTATTATTGTTACCTATATTGTCTATAGTAACTATTAACAGTTGGTTAAGATCTAGCTAAGCTATCTTAAAAACTTGTTCAAGAACTTTAGCAAGATGAACACTAGTATGTGAACTAGTTAGAGGCTTAAAGCTAAGGAGGACGCGCTGGATCTTCTAGTGTTTATTAATAAAATATCTAGTAATAGCTATAAAGGGAATATAGTTTAGACTTGTCTAGCAGTTAACAGTAGTACTAATCTTAGCCCCTAGTGGAATCTTCTTCATAATATTGTGTAAATCCTTGGTAATCTAGAGCTTAATAGTATTACCAGTATAGCGGGGCTTTAGGATTGCTAGCACCTACCCAGGGGGTGCCTAATAGATTATTTAAACAAGTCGTATAAGCTGGGGGTGTTCTAAAGACCAGAAGGACAGGTTCATTAATACTAACACCTTTATCTATTGTTTCTAGTAGGTATCCTCACTCTACTTATTATCAGTAAGAGCCGCAAATCTCAGGCCATCCTGTGCTCAGTTAGTTAAAGTTGTTATCACCCTTATTACCACCTATAGTCCTACTTTCTGGCTAGATTGTAGGAGGCTTTTAATATCCTTGTGCCCAGCAATTCTAGATTGGGTTTTGCAGGCCTTGCTTCTAAGGTGTCCCCTTAGATGATTTGTGCCAGTGCCTTTTGGATCAGGGTGTACTAGTAGTTTAGTACATTGTGTACATATTAGATATGGTTTTCCATCTGAAGCCTTTGCGACACCTATAAAGTACTCTTATATACCCTTTAGATTATTATCAGATTTTTTCTAGTTAACAATAGCTGTGGGGTTTTAGAGTCTCTAGTTTATATACTCCCACTAGTAGTTCCATTCCTTTTTATAGACCTTGCTATACTCTACCTATTAATATAATAGATGCTCATCCTTTAGCTAAACACAATTAATTCTAGATAATAATTGACCTATACTAAGACTCTTAAGCTTATTGTCCTTAGGCTCTTTATCTTCTAGTAATCTACTGCTTATAGAAATAGTATTATTAGTACTCAGGTTATAGTCTTTAGATGGCTCCTGCTTATAGGTCTACAGTTGTTTGTTCTGCCAGGAGGCTTGTGCTCTTTCTTCAGTAGTATGCTTAACTATTATAGAATTATAAATATAATAGTATTAGAGATAGACATAGAAGACAAATCTAAACTAAATAACAGATTATAGTAGAGCTCATGAGAGTTGCATTCTCTTACTGCTACTAATTTGATATTGTCTCTTGCTAATATATATTCTAAGAGTCTAAGTCTCTACACAAGACTAGTGTCACTACTATGGACTTGTGTCTATATTAGGACTACCTTTGTTACCACTCCCTTGTAATGATTAGCTAATAACCCTATTAAAACCAGCTTAGTATAGAAGCTATACTCCTGACTAGCATCAGTAGGCGGCTTTATTACCACTATTGTTACTACTAAGTCCTTCTAGTACTATATAGTCTATCCTGTGCTAAGCGTCCTAAACTTAGAAGTTAGTTCTCTATACTAGGCTATCACTACTTAAGCACTTCTTTATTAGTATCCTTATCTTGAATCAGTGCTAGATACTAATTGGCTGGTAGGAACTTGTAGATAATACTTATAAGAGCTAGAGTCTAACAAGCTCTTGATACTAAAGGATCTAGAATAAAGCCCTGCTACTGTCTATAGTTATCATCACTAAACATGTTGTACTACTCAGGGGGCCTAGGTAGCTAAAGGTTAATAGGATGCTTGCTAAGTGCTCCTAGTATATAGTGTAGTGCACTATAGTAGATAAAGTTAAAGATATTAATAGGCTCCTAGTAAGTCTAAAACAATGTGGGACCTGACTATAGTATAGAGTCTGGCTTAGAAACCTTAAGCTCTATTAAATATTAGCTATAGATAAGCGCGTTAAATTAGAAATGCTTACTATTCTTTATATAATAGGCTTCCTAGAAGATTCTAACCCACTTCAGGCTCACACCATTAAAGGGGGTGGAAGGATCCTTGCGCTAGCCTGGTAGGAAGAATAGACTAGTCTTCTTAACTACTAATATCTTTTTATGTAGCTCTGCAAGAACTTCAGCCTAGTGTCTTTAGAATACAACCTATGTATAGATATCTTTCTGGATTGTAACTTCATTAGTAACTGTTAGCCTAGAATATATTAGTAAGTTGTTACCCTGTTTGTTACCCACTTAGAACTTACATCTTTAGCTTGGTAGTAATCTTAACTATAGCTTTTGCTTCTTTAGTAGTCATCTTGTTGGATTGGATGTCTTGATCCTGGTGAATAAAGTCTTTATCTTCCTAATCTTCCTTATCTTCCTAGTCTTCCTTATTGTCCTAGTTATTCTTATCTTACAAGTCATCCTCATTAGTGTTAGTTTGAGGATTAGTACTGGCGTTAGAATCCTGATCCTCTTCGCTATTAGTGAACTTATTATTACTATTGTTTATATCTATATTAATGTTATTATCATTACTCTTATCTTTAATAAGATCCTGAAGTAAAGTACAGGACTTGTTGATATAATTTAATAAATGACTAATAAGTTTAGCTGGATTGTTAGATAACGCAAGAAATTGCTTGATTGTATTAGTACTCACTTGTATACCTTTGTTGTTAAACTTAGTATATTAGCTGTCTTTATATTAAGCTAGAGTAACACTAAAATCCTGTAAAAGTGGGTTCAATATTGCTTGTATTGCTAAGTATGCTAGCCCCTTAATTATCTTATTAGGTGCTGTAGATTGTAGCTTAGCAACATATTGCTTCTTACTATTTTAGGTTAATAACAATAGGGGTAATAACTTCTGAAAACCTACTAGTTAACTCTCTTCCTAGTCTCAAGAAGAATCAGCTCTCTCTTTTGCTATTCTTCTGTCATCTACTTCCAGTTGTCTTGTGCTTTTCTTGCCTTTCTTGTATACCAGAGGGCCTATTTAGAGGCGCTCTTGAAGTTGTTATTAAGACACTCCTGTGGGTTAAGATTCGCCCTTCACTTTCTTGACTTGACTGCCTCAGGGTTTTAAGAGTACTCCTTAGGGGCTTTTCTCTTCTGCGTAGCTCCGCTACTAAGTAGATGTCCTGTATATTAGGGACAGCTGTAACAAGGTGAGTAATAATTATTAACTTGATATTAGGTTCCCTTTGCTTACTGTGGAGTATTAGGAAATAGTGTATTGGTTATCACAATATCACTGTCCTTATCTTCATATTCCTGCTTAAGTAGTAGGGTTATGTTATCTAGGGACTCTAGATTAATTTAGTGAGTTAGCTTATAGGTGGTTAGTAGTTCATGTGTCAGGATATATAGAGGAGCGCTTAATAAGTTGTGAGGTGGTGTGGGTGGTGAGTTGGCTATCTTGTCTTGTTAAAATTATTACCACACTTGTTGCTACCTTAAGGGGTTAATAACAAGAGTCTGTAGAGTACAAGGGGGATAGGTAGTAAGTTAGAAGTGCTAATAAGGTTAGATTAAAGTTAATAACATGGTCGCTAATTTCATCACTGCAAACAAAAACAAATTTCTGCCTGTTTATTCACTGTCATAATAACTTATGCCTGTTTATAACCGCAATTATCACCACCTCACCTGCCGCTGACTTCTTCCTTGCTAACCACCTATCTACAACCCCCTACAGCACACCTACTCTCCCTATTTAATAACTAAAGACATTACTAACATAGTCTACAACAAGATTGTTAGTGAGTCTAGTCACAAGAGTAACAATAGTAGTAATAATTATAGATTCTTGTTAACCCACATTACTATGGCTGGTTAAACACTTAGTAGACACAATTAGACTATATAGTTACTGACTGATCCTAATAGTGGTGTGGGCAGTATTATGCGCAAGGAAACTATCCAGCTACAACTGGATGGCACTATACAGTTAATATCTGTTAACTAAGAAGCACGTTATAATTCTCTAGACCTGGAGCATAATAAGATAATCACTATATTGCTTTATAACATCTTAGAGGAAGTATAATATAATAGTTAAATACCGTGCAAGGATATACTTATTACTGGACCCGAGTTTTTTGATCTTTATAAGAAGTACGCCACAAGTCACAAGGGTGGTACTAATAGGTACAACCAAGAGACCCAGTTCTTTAACCCTAACCAGACTTTATTGCAAGGTTGGATCTAAGGGGTTAACTAGGCCTCTAAGGAAGACTGCGCTGCAGTTCTAAGCAGCCTTCTAATGCCCGCACTTCCTAATAGCCACGAGATCCCTGTTGGAGAAGATAAACATGAGGTCTTCTATATATTCTGGGATGGAAACTGGACTAAATACTATAACTACTACCTTGCTAAAGATACTTGAGCTAACAACACACTAGAGCTACCTGATCTCTTAGACAAGGTCTTTAAAGGGCCTTGGTATAATGATTTTAACGTGTGTAACAATAGTGGTAACAACCCTGACTTCTTAGACAACATCATCAAATACTCTTGGGATAAGATTGACTCAGCTGTTAAAGAACTTAACAGACTTGACAAGTAATATTATAATAGGAACTATACACACAACTAGTTTCTTAAGAGCCTTCTAAGTCCCCTAATCCCTAGAGGGTAGAAGATTAAGGACTATAATAATATACGTGAGTACTTCTTTAATTACTGCTAAGGTAAATGGACCCAATTCTATAAAGACCTACAGGATAAGAACAATGACTCTCTATTATCTAGTCCACCTAATTCGCCTAGCCTGGATCCCTCTAGTCAACCTAATTCGCCTAGCCTGGATCCCTCTAAGATAAAGCTAAAGCCTCCTCCCTCTAACACTAAAGAGAGTGGTAATAAGTATGGTAACAACTAAAAGTCTGTGCCCCTAGATGATCAAGCAACACAATATTTCAAGGGTCCCCAGTATAAAAAGGTGTCTCTTGAGAATGGTGGTGATAATAAGGAGCATGTGGGGCTGAAGATAATGAGAGTCTTAAAGCCTATAATTGCGAAGTGGACTAAGCTTTTAAAGTGTATAAGAGAAGTAAATGATGACCTGAAAGGCCCCCTGTATATGAGATAGCTGGCTAAGCTCCTGACACCCTTACTACCTGTAGGTCATGCATTTAAAGATAGTGAGAATATTCGTGATGAATTCTTTTACATATGCTCTGGCGATTTCCTAACATTCTACTAATAGTATAAAGCTCTGTTAGCTGATAAGTCCACTACCCAAGGTGATAAAGATGATGATGTGGCATCTAACTATGCTGTTAGCCAGGAGCATGAATAGCCCTCCCAATATATAGAGAACCCCCTTCTAGATATTAAAAAGCCTGCCCCTAGTGGTAACAAGGGGGATAACAATTCTAGAGAAACGCAAGTAGACCTAAATAAGTTTGTATTTAATAAGACACTGTTTAAATACTCTCTGAATAATAAGGAAGCCAAGAACATGATTGACATTCTTAATAACATCTAGGCTAAAGGCCTACTAAGCCCTAATTGGTTGAGCAATCAGAAATGTTTCTGGTATTTCAACCTTAAAAGCAGTATAGTTAACCTCATTATATAGGGTAAATCAAGAGGCTATAGCGTTATTAATAAGGTGAATATAAAGAAGGGAGTTAACCTAAGGTAGGTGGCTGTATATTATAAGCTTAAAGATCTAGCTGAAAAGAAGAAGCTAGAGAATGAGCTTCCTCTCTCACCACTGCTACCTTATAGGCTATTAGTTCCTGCTGGGAAGACACTGAGAGGATTCTTCTATAGAGATGCTTAAGGTGACTAGAATAACTGCATGAACACCACTATGTATCTAGCATAGCAGGCCTTTCCTAACTTTGATCTTCCTGCTGACACTAATAATAATACTAATGGTGATGCTAACAACAATACTAACAACAATATTAATGACAACACTAATAGTAACGCCAATAGTTGTAACAATAGTCGTAACAATAGTGGCAACAATAATAGTAGAGCAGCGAAGTAGCCTGCCTAATCTGCGTGCAAGCAACTATCTAATAATGGTGGCAACAGCAATGGTAGAGTAGTGAAGCAACCTGCCTAATCTGCGTGTAAGTAAGCCGCCTGATCTGCGCGTAAGTGACTATCTAAACCACAAGGCAAGACAATATATCCCAGCATGACTTAGAAGGCCAGAAAGCCTCGGTGGAATGCGAGAGATATGTCTTTTCGCCCTCCCGAGAAACAGAAGCCTATTAACCCTAAGGCTAAAGTAAAGCTATTCTGTAAAGGAGGTAAGTAGTTAGTAATAATAGGGGTGACAATTGCTAACATAGAATAGTTGCTGCATTAGCTGAAATCCACAGATATCAGAAATCTATAGGCTGGTTAATCCCACGTATAGCAATATCTAGGGTAGTGTGAGAGGTCATGCACGACTCCATGGGTGATTATTGGATCCAGGCTTCTGTAATAGCTGCTCTACAAGAAGCTACAGAGGTCTATCTTGTACACTTGTTTGAAGGTAAGCTACCCTTGCTCATCTACAAAACACTTATTAACTATACTAGACACAAATCTGGTAGCTATCTATGCCAATCGGGTCACTATCATGCCAAAGGATATGCAACTGGCTCGCCGTCTACATAGAGAGACAAAGTGACAGGCTGACAGGAGTAGCGCGAAAGGGTAAACATAAGCAGAGACTGGCAACGAGAACAAGTATTCCAGAGAGGAGACATTCAGATGTATCGGTCCATAGACATAGCGCATTACCGCATAAATGTAGATATGTTGACAAAGAGAATAACTTCTATCTCGACTGTATCAAGAGTAACAAAGGTAGTAACAATACCAATAAAACCACTAGTGTTTAATATTACATAGCAGGTCATGTAAATGCCAAGATTCACCCAATGGGTGCTGGGTGGTGGGCACCCAGTGGGTGGGACAACCCATTGGGTGCCCATAGGGTTGCCCTTACAAATTGCCCCCTACCCGATGGGTGGTGGGTGGTGAATAGGACCACCCTGACCCCGCCCAAAAACCCGACCCAGGGTTTTTGGGTAG
>NW_008481803.1:399145-453283 GCF_000365145.1 Cyphellophora europaea CBS 101466 | reverse complement strand
GACTGCTGGTGTATAAGTGCCTGCATTTAGCGGCTTCAGTGTTTGTTGGTATAGGGTTGTCAGGGATGCTTATAGATTAAAGCAAGAGATAGGTTTACTCATGCTGGTTTTGAGATGGAAATGCAGTGGTGCAAATAGGAGGCTGTGCAGAACTTGAATCGCCCCGCAATGGTATTTGGCACTTTGTTCTAGCTGTGCAAGACAAGTCTTCTCACAGGAAACCAATTGAAATTCTGACTGTAGACCATGGCGACCTGTGGTCCCGCTATGGCAGCATGAAGTCGTGCTTGCGACTCTTGGCAAGCACCGGTTGCCCGACTAGCTTACATTCAAATGACGAATTGAACAGCGTCTGATATTCTTGGCGTGATAAAGCGACACGTCAGACTGAAAGGCCGCGCCAAGGATAAAGTTCAATGTGGTTCTAATTTTGGGCATCCTGCCGTGATCGACCTAAATTTGGTGTGAACCTGTATTAAGAGCCGAAGAATTCCTGGTCAAAAGACCGATTTTGACACGCAGGGACTATTCTGCACGTAGGGATTCACGTTAGGTTAATGTCGACGGTAGCGCCCCCAAGAACCCGCTTTCGAACAGCTCGTGCTACGCACGATTTAGCGCGAGCCCTTATATCTTTAATGACAGTGGACGCTATTGGATGGTCTTTGAATAAGATGGGGGTCTCGATTTCGACAGCCCTGGCATCGTCTGAATATTTCGAAGATTCTCCTTCAAATTGCAGACAGATACCCATCTGCGGCGTTTCAGTGTCGTACAATTCCTTGTCATTTAGGTACATCATGCAAGGATAATCAGATTTCACTGGCAGATGGTGAGAACCTCTCTATGTTGCAGTCAAACTTGACCCACTCTTTTTGCTTCGGCTCAGGACGCAATGTGGTGCTGAACACGAATGTCGTTGTCGTATTCGTCGATGATTGGGCACTGCCGCTTCCGATGAGGGCTAGATAATTACCATACTATTGGACCCTCATATTGCCGCCTTCAGCAATAGCAGATCTTTACTCTCGTTCTCACTTTCTTCAACTCCATGCAGGTAGTCTCGAAGCTGCTGTAGAGCTCCTGCGGTGTATGCATGATCTTTTCCCAGAGACTGAATCCGACCGACATACACTTCTAGCAGTAGGACACCTGACGTACCACGGTAGCCGCCATCATATTCCGCTGCTGCGAGCCGCTGAATAATTTCGAGCTTATATGCATGGAATATTCGGGAGCATGATTTCAATCTTGATAAAGCGTCTTTGAAGATCTCCACTGCCTTGGTGTATTGTTTCTTCTCCTGCAAAAGCCGGCCGAGCAAAGCAAGAGAATTGACAGCGTGTAGATCGGTCGACCCGGTGATCTTCTCTGCTTCAGAGATGCACGATAGCAACTCGGATTGGAGGAGAGATACAGGAGAGGCGTTCGTGTATATCTGGTGCCATATCTGAAAGTTCTTGCTGGAGACTCTTGATGCACGGGTTGTTCCATCATCTAATTGAACCATGCTCGACACCGCACGCTCAAGGCTTTGGCCGTGATGCGCGATCATGGCTTCGTCCTGAAGGCCAAAAGCAAGCAGATAATTGAAGAATGGAGCGAAGGGTTGACCAGCTTTCGGGGAGACTTCCAGCTTGCTGCAGCATTCGTACAGCAATTCGCGGAGCTCATCGTCGCGAGTGTGTGTTCCTAAAACAGTAGCCTTTAAACTGAGGTATGGGAGTAGCTGTTGTTGGTCACCACTATCAGCAAGAAACCCATCGAAAAGAGTGATCGCCATTCGCCTGTCAAATCGGAACAGTCCATTGTCAGTAGCAAAGTCGAACAGCGACGTCCAGGCAGCATCTGTAGCTGTCAATCTGGATAGTGGCGACATTGCCTTTTGAGAGGCGTTATAGTGGCAGTGACTTCGCGTTGTGATAGAGACCTACCGTTTCTTTATACACCTGGGTACGAGACATATGCAGAGCGCTAAGGATCGTGATTGGTGGTAGCAAAAATGCAACCTAACGCGGAGGGGCTTAGCTCGAAGTACGGCGCTGTGGTTACTGATTGGGCCTTAGGTACATGGCCAGTGAGTTGTGCACGGCGCCGCTGCGCATGTTACAGTCGTCCTTGCTAACCCCCCACATCAGACAGAATCTTCGAAGAAGGGTCATCCGTGCTTTGATGTGTCCCTCCTTGAACACCTATATAGTCTCGCACTACTGATTCGTGCAGTGTCCAGTTCTGCAAGTTGTCGCAAAAGCTGGTGAATTGGCTGGTCAGTTGCGTCATGGGCGTCGAGCGGCCAACGTATGCCACTTCTTGCACGGCGTGGCGAACACCCTGTGACCAGTTGAAATGCTGTGTAATCGGCGTCATGATATCGAGCCAGTTATCGACGCCTTCCAGCTGCACCATTCGAATGATTGGAAAATGACACAAATCGATATGCGCAGAATGAGGCACAGCTAGCTGGCTCTTCAGCGGCCGCATAAGGATGGACAACATCGCGTAGGTCTTTGCGCATGGCATGACATACCAGCGCATATAAGTACCAACGAAATGTACGAATGCAAGCTTTGTAACTACATTCAACAGAGGCCATGCTTTGGTGAATTCACAAGCCCAAGTTGATACCGTGTGATTATCCCCAGACTGGCGATCACGAAAGAAAAGGGTCAGGTCGAGTCCATTCATGGACAGAATTTCCCGGACAGAGGCGTCACTGGTAATTTGCGCTCGTGCTATGTCGCGAAATGAGAGCATTACATGAGCTGTAGTGTCTGACGTCTGGACTCTCGAAAAATTGAGCGGTAAGCGATACGGATCCAGCGGAATGGATCCCAACAGCCCGTGAGCTGGAGCGTCTGTCAGGGAACCGTCCGTCCCAAGGCCGGTCAACAGTGATGGATCAATGATTGGCGCAATAGCCATGAGGAGATTCTCATCATGCGCGGCCACTGGTTCGACGTGTAACAGTTCCTTCAGCCTCTCCGACGCGGTTGGAGAGGTGGCTTGTAACGCTGGAGGCGCGCTAGGCTGACTGGCGCCATCGGAACTGGGCGCTCTCGCGGACAGTATATTCTGCCAGTTGCACAAAAGCCTGAGGCGGACACAGTCGCCACATCTTGGACGATTTTCGTCACACTTCTTGCGTCGCTTCCGACACCTCAAGCATCCCGCTGTGGATCTCAAGCGAGTGCCCATCTGACCGCTTGCTGCGACGATGAACCACGGAATAGACGGAATTGCTGATTATGGACACTGCTGGTCGCGAAAACCCAGGCAAAACGCTGTCCACTTCAGATGGAATGGTAGTCAGAAGTCGAAAAGGCGCAGATGCTGGAACCGGGTAGAATATCCGATACAGCTTGGCGCGCCATGCTGTCTTGGATTTTAAAACCTGCACATACCCTGGTTTGTGCTTTACTCTGATTGTTACCTGTCTTCGTGGAGATTGCACTCAAAGGTTCTGCAGGTGCGCTGTGCTAGTAAATAGAGCGCGCAGTGGAATGCCAACTGCCGGCGACAGGACTTGAAGGCGCACAGGAGCTATGAGTCAAGATGTGTTCTACAGTAATCGGACATGCCCCTGCTCTCGCAACACAGGCCTCGTACCAATTCTTGGAGTGAACACTCAACATCCTCGAGTATTCCAACGCTTTGGCCGTGGCCGCTAGCATCTCCGGCAACTTTCTCGTAGCACGATGGGTTCCAGCGTGCGGTTTGGGTGATGAAGCAATCTACTGTTCGACCACCTGCGCCTATGACCTTGCAACGTGTGCCAAATCGACCACAAGCGGACGCACGAAGATTGCTGTGGGAGAAGGATCATCTGCAAGCTCAGTCTGAATGCGAGGAGTGATAGAAGCGTCAGAGGGGTAAAGGTGTCCCATGTCGACGGTCATGTTTCGTCGACGAAAATGCCAGCAAGGTCTAATTCAAGGCGTCCCTGGCTTTTGAATACCGCCTGGGTATTTGAAGGAGTGCGTTTCGTGGTACCAGCACGTGGTGTACGACCAGGCACTCTCTGCCATACATGGCTGCAAGAGATCCATGACATTTCCATCTCGTGCGTCTAGGCATTCTTTGATTGTTATGTTAGCTCTGTGGGCGCGTGATCAAGCGCTTGTCGCAATGGTCGTATCAATAGTCGAAGGTCCGCCGCAGGTGAACCGGCTTCCTGATTTCATTATTAGTCCACAGTGTCCATTTTTTCGACGAGTCCATACCCGACTCGCCATTCTTGTACAGAGTCGTTATAGGTGACTGCATCCGTGGCGCGAGATCAGATATTCTTTGGCCCGAGGCTATCGGTACCATCAACAAGGTCCTTACTGCAAGCACGAAAAACATTGCTGCTGTACCAACGTCCAGTGAAGGTTTCGCACTGGTGTTTGGGCATTGAGATGTTTTTTTCAAGCTAGTTGCACAGTTGCGAAGCTAATTCAAACACTAAATGAGAGAAGAATATAAAACTGAAATGGCAGTGGGAGAGGAGATCTCGGCAGTTAAATCAGGGAGTTTTTGAACAGAATCAACATGACAAGAAAGCTGGAACTTAGCCGCTGCACACTCGCCGCCTTTGTGTCGACACATGCCAGATAGAATGTCGTCCACCACGCCGACATGCCACAATTCGTATCACGGCGCGCTCCTATAACGACTAGATCAGCTGTGTCACCCAAGCCAGGAATCATGTCCTTCCTCATCTTTACCTGGTACAGCTAATAGTCCTTGAGAGCAAGATATGGTGCTTGGCAAGGTTTAAATACTAACCCTTCCCACTAAAGGGAGATCACATAGGCTAGTTGCTATGCCACATTAGTTAGAGCATCTTTGCTACTTATATTAATAGTTGTACAGTTATCCACTATAGTATATCCTGGAATTGATTATATAGTCTATACTAGGCATTATTATTGTTATATATATAACTTATAAATATAGTTAGTCTTATTAAGAAGTAGACAGTTAAATAAAATAACTATTAGATATTTATTAGGTATAGGTAGCAAGTTAAGTATAGTGCCGTGACGGTGACTAGCTTATAAAATATACTAGTAGATCTTGTAGAATAGTATAATATCCTACTATGTATTATTCTAGATCACTAGCTCACTAATCAGTATATATCCTATAGTAAGGTAGTAATCCTTAGTCTTAATACTAAAACATTTATGTACAGTTGGAATTAATGTGTTGCAATCTACAGTAGAATCTTATTCACTCTTGGAGAAGATCCTAATATTGATAGCACCCATTACTAGCAGCTGGACATAGATCTAATAATATTTACTGTTGTACTTGTATTTTACATAGACTACTTGTTGGCTAAGCAGTTAATAGTAGTACTAGATACTTCAGACCTTTTTAAAACTTAGACGTCAGATTGTGGTACCTAATTATGGTTGCCATAATAATGTCTGCTAGTATAGTGTATCTGGCTATGTATCTATCTGTTAATTTATAATTAGTGCTATAGTATCCTAAAGGCTATTATATACCTAAACTGCCCTCTAGAGTGCTGAATGGAGTAGATTTATAACGAGCTCCTCCGGCAACTAGGCTCACCTAAGGTTGCCTAGAATCAAGCGGCACATCTATTCGGCCTCAAGCCTACGCATTTGTTGCAGGATCGTGATCAGCCCCTGACGCGAGCTTTGCTGTTCGTCCTGGAACGCGTCGCGGATCTTTGGCGACGAGAAAGGACAGGAAGATGCTAGATGGCATGGGACACATCTCACCCCTCTTCCACCAATGTACGCACCATAATGGCAAACCTCGTTGGCATACCGCTTGTGCAGCTTTTGATGCTGCTCGGCGTTGTCTGGTACTCCGGCAAGGCCGTCATTCTGGAACCATCATATTTGACCGCTGCACACTTGCTCTACCCAGTCATGCAAAAGCTCGGCGGCTGGGGTGTCCTGATGACAGTGGACGAAATGACTGAAGCTATGGGCCCAGACTTCAAGGTCGCTTATGCCGTGCGTCCGAGTGCAGACGAGCCAGGTCACCACAACAAAGACTTCGTCAAGTACCTAGCACTTGTGGAGGAAAGCGAAGGCTTTGGCTACATCAGGGGCAGATATGGCTGAGCTGTATACGGGTCAAAACACCGGCAGAGTCTGCCCCACACCAGCCATGCTCCCTCAAGCAATGCTCTAGCTTCCATTGTGGAAATCATTCACTTATGGTACACTACAAACTTGATCGAAGATTCAAAGTTAAGAACGCTAATAATGGCACCCACTCCAAGGCACAGTCCATATAGTGCTCACGACACAAAACACAGCCGTCTACAGGTTTATCCTTGTCGATAATGGACTGCTGTGCCTTGAGCAGCCTGCAGTCGGAGTGGGATTCGTATTCCACCCTTGGCACGCATTCAGCTCAATGCTTCCTCGAATCTTGTGCCTAGGAATCTCGGCAGCCGTCAGTCGTTCCAAGTAGCCATGATTTGCCTTTCCGTGGCAGTCTTTTACCTCCGTGGTCTATACACAGTACAGCGACCAAGTACGCTTCCACTCGCTCACCCAATGCGAAAGTCCCCAAGGGTATACGGGAAGCCTGTTTATAGATGAGTCCAGATCACCATCTTCAAGTCATCATATCTGTGATAACAAAACACTCGAGCTACCTTACGTTGTGAGATAGAAAAGCGTTGTATGCTAGTGAGTACTACCGACTACTTTCGATGTTCCCTGCCTTTTGCTGTAGACCTCAACTCACATGACATATTCCTTCCTAGGTCTTCTCTCTACCTTACCACTATTAGTCACGCAATGGCCTATGCATTTAATATAGGTAAAGAGATCGGTGTTCCATCCTACGTGAACGCTCCTTCGCCTGTATACCACGACCCAGTCATCACCTGGAAGCCATGTGATCCAGACAAAACCGAACGAGTCCAGTGCAGCTCCATTAAAGTGCCTCTCGATTGGACCGGTGTAAATACGAATACGTTGACGATACCTCTGGCAAGATGGACGGCAAATTCCAGCTACCCTGACGCGAAGTCCATCGTCACGAATCCTGCTGGGCCTGGGGCAAGTGCCATTGAACTGATGCCGCAATAAATGACCCTAGAGGACCAATCAAAACCACCCTTCGAGTATATCACACTCGTTCAGTACTAGGGCGAGCTGGTCAAGCTGTGTAGGGAAAGACATGATCAGTATCTTTGCCTTCCGTTGTATCAAGACGTGACGTTTCATCTTGTTTAAGCGACGTTTTCATCTCGGAATAGTGTAGACGACATACGCGCGTAGTCGGATGGTTGATTCCAAGAACACTCGCAAACCCTGCGGTTGCTCTTCTATAAAGAATAGCAGGTTCGTCAGACGACGGTCGTTTGGCTAATAGATGAGCAAGACAGTATACACTCGTCAGCGTGTCTGGATGGTCAGGCCCAGGCACCTTCTCTCGCTGCGCCAGTGTCTACCGATTTATCCCTTCTGCCTCCTCATATTTGCCTTGGCCGTCTAGCGCTCGCGCTAGATTGCTCATGCTCGTCAGCGTATCTGGATGGTCAGGCCCGAGCACATTCTCTCGCCGCGCCAGTGTCTGCCGATTCATCCATTCTGCCTCCTCATATCTGCCTTGGTTATCTAGCGCTCCCGCCAAGTTGCTCATGCTCGTGAGTGTATCTAGATGATCTTGTCCTAATCTTAGTCTTCTTATTGCAAGAGCTTGCCGATGTGTCCCCGCCGCGGCTGAGTAATAGCCTAAAGTCGACTGGCATTGCCCAATGCGTCCAAGAAGTAACGCTCTTGCTGCATCGTCTTGGTCACTTGCCAGGCTAGCTACATAGTGCGCATGCGACAAATATGTTGACCAGACTTCCTTCCTCTCATGCCCCCCATACGGGATGAGCTCTTCAAGTCGCTCTCTTGCTTTTTCTACCCATGTACGTTGCTCACCATGGCCCGCAAGCCACCATCCCGATGCCAGGTGTACAAGACGGTGCATGTCAAAA
This sequence comes from Cyphellophora europaea CBS 101466, assembly GCF_000365145.1. Classification (NCBI taxonomy): domain Eukaryota; kingdom Fungi; phylum Ascomycota; class Eurotiomycetes; order Chaetothyriales; family Cyphellophoraceae; genus Cyphellophora; species Cyphellophora europaea. The sequence continues at coordinate 445,317 of NW_008481803.1, read as the reverse complement.
AAGCGCTCGTCGCCTGGCCCTTGCAGCGCCTGCTAACGTTCCGTGATGAACGCGTAGCCCTTGAGCGTACCAATCGCTTTCACCCGCTGCACCACGGAGCCATCGAGAGGCAGTAGTGATTGAGCAATGCCGATCCGATCAATGCACGCCACGAACGACAGGTACTCAGCAGCAAGCGGGTCTTGTCGGCGTAATTGTTCGAACGAAATGTGCCATGTCTTGGCAACGGTGCTTTCTATATCTCGATACCGGTTGGCGTCTTCGAAATGCTGACCAAACAGATCAGCCGCAATGTCTTCCTGTTGCAACAGTGAGACATACTTTGATACCGAGACGTCGTTAGTATCCATGAAGGCCGCTGCTTGCACAATTGCAAGCGGTAGATATTCAAGCAAGCTGAGCAATTCATCAACAGCCTTTCCATCATTGAGAAGAGCCGGATTCGTAATTCGGCGCGCCAGCAGCTGTCTCGCTTCTGCTCTGCTCATGTCGTGAAGGTCTAAGATGGCACCTGGGGTGAGTTCCCCAGCCATCTTCCTGCTGCGCGTGGTGAATAGGATTTTGCCGCGGGTACTCCGTGGGAGGTAGTCGTGCAGTCGAACATCCCCGAGATCACAGTTCAGTCTCCGCAATAGGACACTAGGATCGTCGGTATTGTCGACAATCATCAGCCAATCACGTCTACTGTCCATAGATAGTGCCTCCTTCACCAACTGCTTGATGTTCGCATTTTCGTCCGTAATTTCGGGTATACAAAACGCAGCGCCGATTTCTCGATAGGCACGCTCAAAGCTCTCGTGACTGATCGCTGGCACCCAGAAAACCATGTGAGTCGCATTTGCTGCAAGGACACGATAGGCGAATTCGATTGCAAGTGCGGATTTCCCACATCCACCGAGTCCGCAGATCGTAACGCGAGGATACGCGTCTGAGATACGAAGGTGTTGATCCAGCCACCGCAGCTGATCCTCTCGCCCAACGTACAGCTCGTTCCTAGGAAAGGGCAACGACGGTGGGACTAAGCGCTGTTAGTGTCCAATCAAGAGGCACATATTCAACGTGGAATAAGGACACACCTCCAATCTCACGAAGACTTTCCGTTCCTTGACCCTTCTGCCGCTTTTTAATTTCCTCTTGGAGCCGCCGAGTGGCGTTTGCTTCCCCTTCGCCGTAGATAAGAGGTAGAAACACCTCGAAGACCCCAAGCAAGCAGTAGACCTTGTCTTCCTTCCATTTCTTCGTGCGGGTGGTCGCCCAGTTTATCCGTTGCTCAACACCAAAATTTGCAAGGCTCTGTCCACGCAGTGCTCCGATGGGAATCTGGGTGATCTGATGGATTTCCTGCTCCAGGGTCATCTTACTACCCAAATACTTACGCTCCTTAGAGAAGAACTCAACCGTGGCCGGCGCAAGAAGCTCTTGCAAAGTCCAGCCACGCCTGAACCATCGACTCCGTCGGAACGCATCCAGCCATGTTATCGGAATGCCTGGGCATCAACGACGTTGTCCGGCACAGAAACATCTGACAGGTATACATAGCACGTGTTCGCGCGCTGGTACCAGCGGAACATGGAGTTAATGGCTGTAATAAGCTCCTGCCCGTCCGACTTGTCGATGCAGCAGGTGTCCACCCAGAAGTACTCCAGGACATCCAGAGCAGCTCTTTCTGCACAGAAGCCGATCTTCTCGTAGCCGGCTTTGTCCATGCGTATACCGGCCACCAGCTCATTGTACATGACTTCTTCACCGTCAATCCAAGTGTGCGACAGGATCGCATACGGGGGCACAGCATCGTCGGCGAAGGAGATTAGCTTGAAGCTGCCGTTTGGTAAGTGCTGTAGCAGACGCATGTCGGTTCATGCGGTGCCCACGGAGAGGGGTTGATTGAGTTCGACCGCGCCACATGCGCAGTCAGTACGAGCTGCTTGCATCTGCATGTGACGCATCGAGCAATCTGGGAGCAGATTGCACGTAGGCGCTCTGTCGGCACATTTGAGGCTGAGAGGTCGGGGTGCAGCGCTGCTGACCGTAAGTTCATTAGCTTACTTTTTCCAGGTAGGTCGTTTCTTGGCATAGTTTGCCGTGGATGGGACCAGCTCGATGCGAGTGGATCTGGTTCAGGTAAATTAGGATTAGAGCTATTCCGCCGCTAATGTCCACTTTCGGTAAATTCCCCTGACACATGTGTAGACGCATTGCGAAGTTTGAAAAAGTCATTACAAGTATGCTGGAAGAAGAGTGGGTAAGCTGAGCGCACATGGTTGGCTCACCGCCAGAATCAGCTAGACCTAATGAAGGGCCATCTGACTCCATACTTTTCGCTGTACCAGTTGCCACGTACTGTATGATTTGAGTGCAAGGCCGGACTTGCAAGTCACTGTACTGTAGAGCCACGCATGTTTACATATGTTATTGGAGCCGTGGTGCGTTCCACCTGAAAACGCCGGGTGCGGGCCCTGCAACGACTTTGGTGGCTGCGACGGACCCGAAAGAAAGTGTACGCATGGCTTGGTCAGGGACGTGAAGAAGTTGCATGTGTCTTCAAGGTCTTGCAGGCTCTCTACGAATGGCACCATAGGTTTGATTCTTACTCCATGCACACGGACGACCTGATCCATCACTACCGTGAGACGTTTAAGCAGCTACTAGTACATGAGATACGGCGTGGTGAGATCCCTACTGATCCTGATGAAGACGATGAGGATCTGGACCCTGAGTTCAACTGGCTTCAACCCCTCTATACACAGACATACTGGACACGTCTTTGTCCTGTGCAAGAGCTCATCCTGGCCAACACGGTGATATTGTGTTATGGCCACAGGTCTGTCGAATTCGACGGCATCTACGGTCTCCATCGCATGTGTGGTTCGTTTGCTCAAGCTTTCGAGAGCGGCCGGTTTAACAAAACGAGGACCTTTCACACGAATAGACCAAAGCCTCTACGCACAAGAGGGTGGCATGTTATACAAGCCATCCGAGACCATAGACGCCAGATAATAGATCTGGATGAGGACAAGACTTCCAAGTATCCTCGAGGAGATGTGGTAAATCTCGACGAAGAAGTGGCCATGTAAGTAAGGGATCTTGAGTGCAAAAGGAAGAAGGATTATGTTTATGCACTTCGCGAGCTCGTCCCGCAATGGAAAGGAAAGGAGGGCATTGATGTCAACTATTGTCAACCCGACCTCGAGGTCTTCCGGCAGGCTGTTGATCGTGGTCTGCTTGATAGCAGTCATCTCCTACGGGGTGGTAGGAACTGTGCCTGGATCTTTTGGGACAAAATTGGTCTTGGACCGATGGAGCATTTCGCTGTGTTCATTGCGTCCTACTCCTCTTCTTGGGTCATGGGAAGCAAACTTCAATCAATATTTGCAGACTCTCATCAAGGCAATTCGACGACCGGATCAATTGATCTAGATACGTCTGAGGAATCGGCTGGCCCATGGCAGTTAGCATCGGCCGAAATGCTATAGCTTGTTGCCCAGGTTGGCCAAGGTCATAGGGCGCGACGAGTAGGCTTGAAGTTTGTGGTGTGCGTGAGAAGGGATCGTCTTTGTGCCATACATATTCCCTACCAGACATCATTAGTGATGTTCTGGTGCGCTATCTACCAAGCTTCGAGGCGGACCTCATCCTAGAGTCTGTCCGTAATTAATGCTGGTACCTCGCATCTGCACCGCAACCACTGAATCAGCCTGCTTCGTCTCAACAGAGACGCGTATCTAGCCCGTTGTCGATGGCTCTGATGCAGACTTTTGCAATGTGCATCTCCCACCCGATACAACCACTGGCCTCTGGCCCCGGAGATTCCGGCTAAGCGCCCATAACCATGGTCAAACCAAAGGATTTTAATGCAACGGTCCCACTGAGGTCTTCACATCAGTGTACGACTTACTTGAGAATCGACAAAATAGATTCACGACTAGATCTGTATGCTCCCAGGATGAGACCTTCCGGCGTGGCGACCTTGTTCATATCAAGCTCTATTTCGAAATCGGTCCCGGACGAAGAGACAATGTCGCACGCATCGAAGACATCAGGTCGCTTTCAGCTACTAATAAACGGAGGCTGGTACTGATCACCTGGCCGCGCAAAGGGATAGACTGTACGAGAGCAATCATCTGCAAATCGTGCTCCGGGATACCATTACCCGACGTGTCACCCAGGCCAAAGCGAGCAAAGTTCATCTCCGGCAGCTGTACAACGTATATGGTGGGAAGAGGTTCTGTTCTGACAAACAGGCCGAAGTGTGGCGTCAGAGGAAGGCGCGTGTGCTCAGTCTGGATCATGCATGCACATGCTCGCCCCTGACCAAGTCATGATTTGGGTGAGATATAGTATAAAGACTCCTAACCCACATATGAGGTGTATGCCATTCTATGTACCATCAAGTGCTGTTTGGTAGCTCCTAACTTGCTGCCACACATTTGCCCTATCTCATCGCCAGGACATACATTTCAAGGCATTGTGCTGCTTCTGGCAGACACTGGCTAGACAGACCAATGAGCCGCAACGTGAGAAAACAATTCGCACATGGTGTGCCAATGTCTCCTTGGACGGCCACGAGGACAGCCTGGACTTGTTGGCTCTGTCATCGTGCCTGTTTCCTCATCGACGACCAGACAGGGTCTACGGCTTGCGGGAGAAGTCGCTAGCCAATATTGTAATCCAAGCGTGGGTGATCGGTCCCAGTCGTGCTCAGCGCCTTCGTGAGTGGCAGTCGACGCACGATGCTCCAGAATTTGCCGTTATGGTGCGTAAATTGGTGGAAGAGGGGGGAGATGTGTCCCGTGTGCACGGCCCGCCCACGGTAGAAGAGGTCAATCATGTGCTGAGCCATCTGGCATCTTCCTGTCCTTTCTCGTCGCCAAAGATCCGCAACGCGTTCCAGGACGAACAGCAAAGCTCGCGTTAGGGGCTGATCACGATCCTGCAACGAATGCGTAGGCTTAAGGCCAAATGGATGTGCTGCTTGATTCTGAGCAACCTTAGGCGAGCCCAGTTACCGGAGGAGCTCATCATAAATCTGCTCTATCCAGCACTCTGGAGGATAGTTTAGGTATATGATAGTCTTTAGGATACTATAGTACTAATTATAAATTAATGGACAGATACATAGCTAGATGTACTATACTAGTAGACATCATTGTGGCGACCATAACTAGGCACTACAATCCGACATCTAAGTTTTGAAAAGGCCTAAAGTATCTAGCACTACTGTTAACTGCTTAGTTAACAAGTAGTCTATATGGAACACAAGTACAATGGTAAATATTATTAAATCTATGTCTAGCTGCTAATAATAGATACTATTAATATTAGAATCTTCTTCAAGAGTAGACGGGATTCCACTATAGATTGCAATACATTAATTCCAACTGTATGTAAATGTTTTAGTATTAAGACTAAGGATTATCACCTTACTACAGGATATGTACTGATTAGTAAGCTAGTGATCTAGAATAATACACAGTAGGATATTATACTATTCTACAAGATCTGCTAGTATATTTTATAAGCTAGTTGCTGTTGCGGTACTATACTTGACTTACTACCTATGCCTAATAAATATCTAATGGTTGTTTTATTTAACTATCTATTTCTTAATAAGACTAACTGTATTTATAAGTTATATATATAATAATAATAACACCTAGTATAGACTATATAATTAATTCTAGGATATACTATAGTAGATAACTGTATAACTATTAATATAAGTAGCAAAGATACTCTAGCTAATGTGGCATAGTAACTAGCCTATGCAATCTCTCTTTAGTGAGAAGGGTTAGTATTCAAATCTTATTAAGCACTATATCTTGCTCTTAAGGACTATCAGCTATACCAGGTAAAGATGAGGAAGGACATGATTCCCGGCTTGGGCGACACAGCCGATCTGGTCGTTATAGGAGCGCGCCGTGATATGAATTGTGGCATGTTGGCGTGGTGGACGACATTCTATCTGGTATGTGTTGACAACAAGGCGGAGAGTGAGGATCGTCAGAGCCTGCCCAGCTTTACCATCGTCGCCACCGTGTCCCGCCCGGCCATCACCACTGCCGACATACGGTACCCAACCGATACGGCAAAGCGCATTATCCATCCCCTTCTGATGCTTCTCTCACTCCGCGCATTCGGACCAAGCTTGCAGGTCATCCTCCGCCTTGCGCTATCTTCATGCGTCCGCTCGTGGTCGAGGTTGTGGGCGCGGGTTTTGACCGGTTACCCAATTCGCGGTTTGAGAGCCTCCGGTTTCCACGCATTGTCAAGGTGCATTTGGACCGCTCGTATACCGATGCGACAACCACCGAGCAATATGTGCAAATGGCTGCGAAGAGCAAGTGCTGCGAGATCGAGAACACCGCGGATAGCCTTCAATATCGGGCATCGAGACTCAACGGATCCCACGATCACCTGGAGGTTGCGTCGAGCTCGGCTTCTACAGGTGAACCAGCACGGCGATCACGGAAGCGAAGAAAGGAGGGTGAAGAAGTGGTGGTTGCTGATGCGGACAAGAGGGTCTGTACAAAAGATAAGGATGGAAGTTTCCTCGGTGTTGTTTATCTCGAGAATGATACAGTAGGTGCGGGAAGCTCCAAAGCTGTTATTAGAAAGTATGCTTGCATCAGCTTAAAGAGAGCATCGGTGTCTTGACACCGTTATTGCTATGCGGGATCAGCTCCATAGTATAGAACCGGAATAAAGAGTGAATTGGTCTCCGACGCACGGATCATAGCGACGGCTTGTCTGTTGTGGCCCGTGCGCGAGCCATGTGGTGGCAGGTAGACTGTTGGAGCACGATCTTCTCGATGTCTGAAGAAGATCACGTGAAATTGGTTAAGCTTTATCCTAGCCACACCGCCATAGCGAGCTCTAGTCGGAAAACTGCGCGGCTACAGTTCGGATGGAGAATGTCTATGTCGCGATGGGCATCCCGTTGACCCCGAAAGCATACCACGGAAACGCGTGGACGACTATGTCCACCAATCAGCGAGCAGGCGAGGTTTCAAGATATGCGACCGCTGGCCGGCCACCTTCACACACCTCGTACAATGTTGGGTCTCAGCATGTGATCTGGTCAATGACGTAACCTCAAGTAACAACTTCAGTCCATCATTGTGCGAGGTGTCGAAAGTGGCAGACACTCGACACGGTCAACAATCTCGGTATCCTCTATGACGTCCAAGGGAAACTGGACGAGGCGGAGCGGATGTACCTGCAAGCGGTGGCTGGGTACGAGAAGGCGCTGGGACGCGATCATAGCTCGACACTTCGGATCGTCAATAATCTTGGGGATTTCTATAGGAAAAATTGCAGGCTAATTAATATGCTTGAGTTAGTATCGCAATGGGGGAGCAAGGGTGTGGCTCTTTTTGGAGCGCTTGGTCGATTACTGCTCCAAGTTTCAGACGATAAGAGTGCGCAACGTGCATTCCAATATCAACATGCCTATCACGGTGGATCAACGGTCTACGCCTGGTGTGACGAGTGTGATGGTGGTATAACGGCTGAATGTGGTCGGACTGTGTGCCGGCATTGTGCAGATGTGGACCTCTGTCGAGCATGCTTTCGCCAGCACAATGCCGAGACTAGGACGAGACCGTCATGTGAGGGCCATTCTTTTTATGAAGTCATCTTGACGGGATCTGATGGCGTGCAAGATGCTCTAGCGTTGAAATCAGAGGTGTCGTCATGGTTTCAGGATCTCGTCATAAGGTATCCAAGGACAGACCTCTTAGACCGAACTCGGGCATGGGATCGTAGAGTCGCAGCGGCGTAATCACACAAACTTGTTTGGTACTGACCATACCGCTCACTTATCGTAAGCATCTCTGAGGTTTTGGAGATGGAGAGTTGTCTTCCTACTACCGGGTCGAAGATGTCACCTCTGATCGTCTGACATGCCCTTCACAAGACCCACGCCTGTGGTGCGTCCCACCGAACCAGAATCTCCGTCGAGCCATGGGATGCTGGGACCTATCAGCTGAGTCTGAAATGGAGCTGCATCATCAGCATGATGCTTCGCTACGGGTCCATAGCTTTGTGCCCATCCTTTAGGATTGTGATGGAATGAGCAAGTCTGGGGATCTTGCCCAGTATGAGGACTATGCCGACGCCCGTACACGGGGGTATCAGATATAGGGGATAAGGGATGTTATGCCATGGAGAAATGCGGTTGCAGGCTGGATCTGAGGCAGTAGGATGGGCACCGGTGGCGCACTGGAAACCGCGAGTATGAGTCTCAGTCACAATCATGTTGCCGAACAATATTCCAAAACTAAGTGGCCACAATACCTGCTTCAACCTCTGCGGGCCCTGGTCGACCAACGTCTTGCTACTGGAAACAGTGCCTGCAATATCGGGTGGACAAGGTTGTTAGTGAAGAGCTTGGAGTGAGAACGCCACCGCCGTCACCGATTTTGAATAACCCGCCAGCACGCCCCGTGACGCCCCTGTCTCAACATCTCACAACTTCTGCCAAGCGGATCCTGGAGCAACGTACGTGATGAGGTGGTAAGTCGGTACATATTCCGTGTTGAAGGGACTAGCAGATTTTTCTTCGACGAGTCCTCACTGAAAGAATACGTGTCCGCGAATTGACTTCAGGAATTCGGAGTCATCACGATGAGCGATTTGGGTCATTATTCCCATCGTGTGTGCCTTTACAGAGCATTCTCAGTATCGCAATGCGTGACAAGGCAGCATGATGCAAGGCCGGACTTAAGCGGTTAGAATTTTTGCAGCATCATATGGATCAACAAGACCCGACAAGCGGTCCTGATTTCCTTGGAGCCTGACCTACGCCTGCACCAGTGCGAGTGTTGTATATGGTCGTTTCGGTCAAGCATTCAATATCCCCTCGCCCGAGCATTAAACATGCTGCCATCCCCAAAACCCCGGACCCTGGCTACTGCTAACTCAACCAAGCCAAGCTTAAGAGTTTTCCACGCACTTGCACGGTACAATCGAACTCACGCTCGGCTAGGGCTGTTGCGTGCCTCTGAGTTTCCATCAAGAATTTCCGACCCACTAGGATCGGTCCGCCAAGCGAGCGCTCGAATCTAATCTACATGTTAATCTCACCGGAAAAGACCCCAACGTGAGCTTTTGAGCTTGCTTCTGTGCGAACATTGCCAATGCGCTGGTTGATCTTCCCAACCACGCTTGCAGGCATCCCCACCCAGGCCTGGGAGTGGTCCAAGGTTGTCACGTTACCAATCTGCTGGCCACTGCGATGAGACTGTGCTTGCGCAAAGACCACGCCACAAAACACCTGGCTGGACTCATGAACCTGTGCGCGATCCCTTAACTCGGTCATGGCGTGGACGGGGTGGTGTCGGCGGCGACGGTGGCGAAGGACATGGCGCGGACGTTCCCTGAGCTGCGAGGTCGGACTGATGGTGGGCATCGGCGGCGGCATTCCCAATCTGGCTCGCGGGGTAGACATCCGGCTGGGGGACGTGGTGGTGAGCATGCCAGACAAGACGTGGGGTGGAGTGGTGCAGTTTGACCATGGCAAGGCAGAGGACGGCGGGGTGTTTGTAGTCAAAGGACAGCTCAACCAGCCGCCGGAGATGCTGCTACGGACGCTGTCGCAGGTACAGGCGCGGCATCGACTACGGCCTAGCAAGATCATCCAGTATATCGATGAGGCGGTGGGGAAGAACTCGATGTTGGAGGACAACGGGTTTGTGCGGCCCGATGTGCCAGACCGGCTGATGTGTACCGTTTGCCACACCCATATTGACAACGCCGCTGGCGGGTGTAACGGCGGGCATCAACGCAAGGTACGGAAGAGCTCGGCGCCGGTGCTGCATTACGGCATCATTGCCTCGGGTAATGTGGTGGTGAAGGATGCGGTGGTGCGCGACCGGCTGCGAGATCAGTATAGTGCGCTCTGCGTGGAGATGGAGGCGGCCGGGTTGATGAACGACTTTCCGTGCCTGGTGATCCGGGGGATCTGTGACTACGCGGACTCTTCTAAGAACGACGCGTGGCATTTGTACGCGGCGATGACGGCGGCGGCGTACGCGAAGGAGTTCTTGTTCTACGTGTCACCGGCACAGGCCAGCCAGGAGCAGCCGATCCGTCAAGTCGTTGGTAAGTAGCGCTATCAGACAAGTCGACGATCAGCGGCGGTATGGTTAAACACCATTTGTATTATGACACTGCATGGTGTTTTTCTCCACTATATGGGATCATGGCGCTAACTATCATGGACTGTAGGCATTCTTGACGCGGTGCAGCAGGCCACGCAGGCCCACGCTCAGGCATTACAGGCTCAGGTGCGGCACTTTGAAAATGATGAACATCGCCGCTGTCACCAAGCATTCAAGACGAGTAACTATGAAGAGCAGAAGGACAGGAACCCGGACCGGGTGGACGGGACGTGTCAATGGGTGCTACAACACGAGCAGTATCGGCGATGGCACGACAGTGGAGGTAGTGGCCTCTTGTGGATCTCGGCGGATCCAGGATGCGGCAAGTCAGTGTTGGCCAGGTCACTGGTGGATCACGAGCTGCGAGGCTCAAGCAGGCACAGCATCTGCTATTTCTTCTTCAAGGATAACGAGGAGCAGGACCGTCTCACCACGGCGTTGTGCGCGCTGTTACACCAGCTGTTGGCGCAGCAACGGCAGCTGATCCGGCACGCACTGGCGATCTACGACCCGAACAAGCCGGAGAAGGTACAAGACGATGCGGCGGTGCTGTGGCGGACGCTAATGGCTGCCGCACGTGACAGCGATGCGCAGGACGTCACATGCGTGCTGGACGCGCTGGACGAGTGTCGACCACAGGATCGTGCTGAACTAATCGATAGGCTGGCGCGGTTCCATCAAGACACACAAAGGCAGCCCAGCACAACACGTACTACGCGCTTGAAGTTTCTGGTGACGAGTCGACCGTACGATGATATTCAGGATGACTTTGAGCGCACGTTGCGAGACCTCCCTGCGATTCGACTGCGAGGAGAGGAGGAGAATGAGCAGATCCGTGCGGAGATCGATCTTGTGATCAAGATGCGTGTCGCGGAGCTCAGTTCGAATCTCGGACTGTCTGAGGTCGTGCGAGATGGACTGCAAAACACGCTTCTTTGCATGAAACATCGAACATACCTGTGGCTCTATCTGGCCTTGGACGACATTAAACCGCAACTAAAGAACAGTCGTCGACCGCAGCTGGAGTGCGTGAAGCAACTTCCGTCGTCGGTGGAAGATGCGTACGAGAAGATCCTCGGTCGGGTTCGTGAGTGTGAGAGAGCCAATGCCCGAGATATTTTACGCATTGTGGTGGGCAGTCGACGGTCACTTACGGTGCGGGAGATGGCCATTGCATTCGGGATCGCGGATGGGCGCGCTCAGGGAGTGGCCACTCTGCAAGACGCACGTCTGGAGCCTCAATGGGTGCAGGCCAGCCTTCGTCGGTGGTGCGGCTTGTTCATTTTCTTCAACCACGACCGAATCTTTCTCATCCACCAGACTGCAAAGGAGTTTCTCTTAGCCGACACTCGCATTTGCGATCCCCCGTGTGGGTGGAGATGGAAGCACTGTCTTGATGTCGGTGAAACAGAGATGCAGCTGGCACAGATCTGTACGAATCTGTTGAGTTTCCAGGATGTCCGATCTACCACTCGGGAATTGACGAGGCGGCTCGATCCCTTTTCACTGGTTGCGAGCGTGTTAGAGCAGGATAATGAGAATGAAACGCTGGTGGCGTATGCGGCAGAACATTGGCCGTCACACTTCCGAGCGGCACAAAGTGTCGCTAAAGAGGGATATGTTGATGAGGGATATATCGATGAGCTGACCCCATTCTATGATGCTGGTGGTGACTTACGGCAGCTGTGGTTTTGTATCTACTGGCGAGCAACCGAGCAGTACGAAAAAGAGCCAGCTGTTAACAACCTGCAGCTTGCGGGACTTCTAGGGCATGTGCAACAGGTGGCTCGCACTTTGCAGTCAACGAGTTTATATGGTATCAATGATGTTGATGAAGATGGCAACACAGCCTTGATCTGGGCCAGCCGATATGGCCACACAGCGGTGGTGCAGATGCTGCTGGACCAGGGAGCGGATGTCCATGCTCAAGGAGGCTACTATGGCAACGCGCTGCAGGCGGCATTAGATGGTGGCTAGGAGACGGTGGTGCGGATGCTGCTGGACGCAGGTGCTAATGTCAACGCTCAAGGAGGCCACTATGGCAATGCGCTGCAGGCGGTATCAGATGGTGGCTACGAGACGGTGGTGCGGATGCTGCTGGACACGGGTGCCGATGTTAACGCACAAGGAGGCGAGTATGGCAACGCGCTGCAGGCGGCATCCTGGAATGGCCACGAGGAAGTGGTACAGATGTTGCTGGACCAGGGAGCGGATGTCCATGCTCAAGGAGGCGAGTATGGCAACGCGCTGCAGGTGGCATTGCTCCGTGGCCACACAGCAGGTGGTGCAGATACTGCTGGACAACGGGGCTACTAGCCTTCCTGAGAGGTAGCAAAACACAGTCTTCGCTTGGTTCAAATGTCTTACAGTCTGCGGAAAGGTAGTTATCATGGGTCATAGGGCTTCAACGAGCCGACATGTCAAGTTGTCATTACAATAAGCGGAGAGATATTAACATCTATTGATTGGATGAAGTTCGTTCGTGCACTTAACTTGATCAGTCATAGTACATGCATGGTGAACTCCACTAAACATTCTAAAAACGAACTGTTGTGCCACGTGAATTTTGCAAGGATCTGTAAGTGCGGTGCGTCCTGGGGCAGCGACACAGATAGCGGGCGCGTGGGGCCTGGACGGCCCGGAGCCGAGGAAGCAGCATTCATGACATCACGATTTCTATGGGTTTTAAGTTATCCTCTTAAGGCATATGTAGACCCCTTCTACCAGGACGATTTTCTTCTTTCTCCCAATTCGCCATTCCTGAAAATATTGATCTTTGCACCCGGGCTCACCTGCCATAAGACCAAGCATATAGCAAGCTCCGACGTGAGATCGAAATAGTGAGAGCTCTTGAGGTTGAGAACTAAGTCTCTTTGATGGACGAAATGCAACAGGAACTCTACAACGTGGATGGATATAGATCTCGTCCCCAAGGCATGAAAGAGGTGGCATTATCCCGAAGTATCCATTGCGTGTGACTGCAAATCGACTTCCCATCGCCAGGTTTAGTTTCCAGTGCTTTGCGAAACCAGTTAGGACAAACACATTCACGCTCGTATATTGACACGGGCGGCTTCAAGGTATCCCACATTCGATCGCACGAGCTTGGACCTTAAGTCTGATCGCCGCAGTCTTCTACACAACCAAGAAGCTATAAATTGTGTGCATACAAGCCCCAGACCTAGGGTATGCCAAAGGTCAAACTCCTCTACGTTACGACGTTGTTTCCAAGGCCTCCTAGTCTACCAGCTGCCCTCGTCACAGTCACCATCATACAACAGCGACTACGCCATCGATGCGAACCGCAAATAGGCCGGCCCCGGAGCCCTACGAGCAGCAACCTGGAAGCTAAAGCAAACCCCCGAGCAGCCGAGCCTGTCCACTATCCCATCAGCCTTTCATGACAAGACGGACTTTTTCGCTTCGGTTGTCTCCATCAGAGTCCAGACCAAGACACCCCCCAGTGGCGACCCTCCGCTGATGCGTGTCCACAAATCCGTCAGGGGGAACGCTGATTAACACGGCGCGAGTAAAAATACAAAGGCAAACATGACGGGCGACGAAAGGAGACATTCTGCCGCTGCGAAGGAAGCACGGGCCGACGGCTGAAGCGAGACGAGGACGTGCCGACCAAGCGCCTGGAAACCAGTCCTGCAATTCCGGAATGCACAGCGATCACGCACCTGGAGCGCCTGGGAGTTTGATCTCGCGCCTGAGCGGGCCCAACACGTGATTATCTCGTGGGCGGGTGCAGTAACTCGCGACTAGAACTTCCCAGCTCACTGATATCAACTCAAGACTACATGATGAGACGTCTAGGATGTCAAACAGCAACATGGGTATCTCATTAATCATTACACAACTCATAGCACGGTCGTAGTAGTATCGTAATAGGGATATATGGGCTGCTCAGTGCAATCTGCTCTGCCCATACGAGTACACGGGAGGCCCCTCCCTGCGAGACCCCTTCCCGCTAGAGCTGACCGCTATTTGTCGACCTTCAACACTGCCGGTTCTTGCGCCGGGCACCCTTCTCGTGCGTATGACTTTCATCTGCGGGAGTCTGTGGAGCAATTGATGCACTTTGCTCAGTTGTTGCTTGTTTAGCTTCCATTATTCAGTGTTCTTGTCGTAGTGGCTTGCCACCTTCTCCAGCGGCTGCAAGAGTCTCTGCTCCCAGTCATGGTGGCGAAGCATGTGACAATCAACTACAGGATCAGAGCGCTTGGCTGACTCTCTGGCCTTTGCAAACCGTGGCTGAAGCTCCTGACCTCGTGATGTCGCATCATCAAGAAGTCATCGCACGGCATGGACGCTATTCGCGGCAACTGTGATGTCGTCGATCATACATGACTTTGGACCCGCAGACAGTGGACCCAACAGCTGCTCGGGCCGGAGAAGGCGGGCAAAGATCGTAGGCCAGACTTGTTCATCGAGCTTGAGAGGGTAGAGATCAGACTGTGACAGGTAGATGAAGATGTTTGCACAGACATAGACGGCGCAGTCGGCTCCGTTTGGCTTGTTAAGATCCATGCTCCTCGATAAGCCATTAAGATACCAGAGGCAGTTGCTCAGACTTCTCAAACCTAATGATCTGATCACAGAGCTCTTCCCGCACCTTGACTCCGTACTTGATAAGGCTGTCGGACACTGCAAAACGCTGAGCCTTGATGTCGGCGATGCCGATGACCCAGTGATCTTCAGCGACACAGGGGAACACAAGATAAAAGGAACCCCATGGCTTGATATATTTGCCGTCGACACAGACGATCTATACGCCATCGCAAGCCAGCAGCCCAACAATGTAGTCAATTGTTGTGCCCGTGAGCTATTTGTTGTCAAGCAACTCCGTCACACCCTAAGAGCGATGAGAATGCTCTTGCGCTGCAGCCTCATACCGTCAACCTCCTCAAACTCGGAAGGCTGCACAGAATGCGTCGTTTCTGGACCATTGCTGGAATGTGTCCGCTGCTTTTTCAGTAGAGGTTCCTTATATCCGTCCTGTGCTGAGGTCTTCTCGCCTCTGCGCGTTGCCGCATTTGATGGTGGAGGCTCCTTTCCTGGTTGGCTTATCACTGAATGGGTGCTTGCCTCGCCACTTTTGTCAACGGCTTCAGTGGGTAACGGAGCCGCTGAGATCGGCGGTCAGCCACTGTTCAAGACGGCCTGGTCAATGGCTGCATCTGAAACATCGGAGTAGATTGCGGCCAGCGGAACCGCGCAGTTTGCCTGCTTCTTAGCTGACTTTGAAATGTCATAGGCGGGTGCGGCTGGCGGAGCTGAACGGTCTGAACGGGATGGCTGGGGTGGTGTTGGAATTCGCTGGGGCGGATTGTTCGCCGACAAGACACTCTTCTCGATGTTACTGAGGCCTTTGAGCTGGTGTAGCGCTGGTGTCAAGGGACGCAGGTGTGGCAGCTGCGGCCGTGGAATTGCTTCAGAATCACCAATCCCGTATTTGTCGCCGGAGGCGCACGGATCGATCACTCGCGTCGAAGTCACTTAGAGCATTGTCCTTCAATGTCGCTTGCAAACTCCAGCCTCGTTCCGAGTCAACCGAAGATGTAAGTGAGTTGCTGCCAGCTGAGTCAAGATCTCGATGCCGTCACAGATGTCGCTGACCGCGTCGTCGAGGTACAAAACAAGGCGAGAGTGTACGCGCTTTCGAGGCCTGATGCCAGCAAACAGACCTTCGGAAGCCAGTAGGCTGCCGCTGGCCTCACATGCAGTGTATCGCAGACGGGGTGGTTGAGATCAAAGAGTATTGAGTTGTCTTTGTTCTTGAGCTTCTCTGCAGAGGGTTTGAAGATCGCACCGCATCCCAAGTGTTGATCGCAAGGTTTTGGCGAATTGCGGTAGCACACCCAGGCTATCGTCACCCTCAAACAGCTGCCTGAGCCTTTGCTCAGCCCGTTCATCGTGACGGGCCTCGAATGCGGTGTCCGCTTTACTGATTGATGGACTTGTCAGACCAGCAGTGGCCTGACAGGCGCTATACAAGTAGCGTAGTGGTTGAACTCACAGTGTGTCAAGCTCGCTCTCTGTTCAAGCTCTGTTGCAGAGAGCCCGGAGGCTGCGCCGAAGACCGCCCGTCAAACGGCCGTGGTTGACAAACTCTCGCAGCACACCAAGGTTGTCGTCGTTTGGGAAGAGTTCTCCAAGTTGCTGCTCGGCTCGATTGTCTTCGTTGGCTGCGGTACACTTCGTGGCCCTATACTTGAAGTTAATGTAGAATTTTAAGCCTCTACTGCCCGGAATATCCTTCGCTGCGTCCGCCCTATGTTCGCCGGCGGCACTATACACTGCCCCCGCGAGCGCAACAGGTTCCTTCGTCTTCCATCAAGAGAGGAGAGCAGCGATGAGCTCCAAGCACTTGTTTGTTGGATCTCTGGTGTCGGCTTGAGATGAACTGCGAGCTGTGCGCGGACCGCGTTCTCACGCCCTCAAATCGAGCCGATGATCAGCTCTCGTAAAGTTCGGTCGCCGGAGCTTCGCGTCTGTATGAAGGAGGCTTGCGCGCGCGCTGACTGGCGGAGTCTTGGGGTCATGAGGACTGGCACAGAGGTCAGAGAACTGATGCCAGGATTCTGCCGGCGCCGCAAATCCAACCGGCGTGTTCGTACATCAGAGCCGGTACGACCATGCTGCGCGAGGTTTGTCACCGTTCGTCGCCTGGGCACGATCGAGCTTAGCTTAACCTTTGGTGTGGAGGGAGCGAGTACGGCGGACTACAGTGGCCTGAATTGCAGGCGCAAGCTTGCACCGTTGCAGCCTTGCCTCAGCTAGGCACGTCACTCTGGACTCGTCGGTGTTAGCGAGAGACACCTGACACTGCCCAACCTTAGGCTTGTGTCATCTAAAGGGAAGAGGCGACATTTCCGAAGCCTCGCTTATCGGACTGCCTGGCCAAGGAACCCGGTCCAGAGGCACTGTCCGTGATATCTGTTGCAGGTGAGACTCGAGAGTTGCGTACTTCTGCTCAGACTTGTCGCTTCTTTGTCAATACTGAAAGCTTGTTGTTAGCTCAATGACCTTCCACCAACACTCGTCGCAGGGGCCATCGAAAATTCATGCTCTGGGCGATGCCGGATGTTATGGGTCGCAGCCCCGCCAGGGTCCGCACCTCCGTTAACATTCGCAAAGGGCTAACATATCTTCGGCATCTGGTGGTATTTGTGATCTGAGATACCGGCTCGCTCAACGGGAACCAAGACTCCTGGGTGCAGCGGCTTCGCCGACAGCATCTTCACCCTCTACATCAGGCCCGCAAAGGAACGTACACACACAATTTACTGACGCCCGGCGACTAGGGCGAAAGGGCACCTATCGAATAGACTAATATTACACATCCAGTATTAATGTCCTTCTCCCATCGAGCACATATGCAAAGTCTCCGGCCGTTGGTTCACATCTCACATTTCTCTTCGGGTTGCTCGTGGTTTAATAGCTGATTAGTCGACGGGCATGAAGGCGATTATCCAAGTGTTCAGCGTCCTATCTTCCGCGGCTGAAGCGGTGTCGGCTATTTGCGGTACGAGGTAATAAGTAGAGTAAGTCGGGGCTATGGCGTCAGGTCGCTGTTGGCAGACCGGTGGTTAGTTCAGGTTGGTTTGCGTCAAGTCGATCTGTAGCTATCGCATACTGTACCTCCTTCACCTGTTCGTATTGAGGATTGTAGATAGCCAAAAGGATTGGCAGATACTGTCTCGTGTGTTTACAAACTGAAGGACGCTGGTCTGTGGCGTGAGCAAGCCATGAGACTGCCATAAAGTCATTTCGATGCCGGTGGCAAACAGACGATCGCCCAACAATGCAGCTCGTACAGTATGCAAATGAGAGCGCTGCCCGCATACCTAAAAGTGCCGAAGGAAGCATCAAATCTGGTGATGAGAGAATCCCATGAGGAGATTGTACAAGCCTTCGAGACGAAGAACATCAGTCCAAAGGGGATCTTATTTGACCCTGAACGCGTCACAATACACCGCCCGTAGAATGATGGTTGCTAGCTGCTGTTTCAGGATATACGGCCGCAGGTCGACCACTTTTGCCACCTCACAGTGCGGTGGGAAGCTTTCGCGTGATTAATCTGTGCTCCCGCTGATTGGCTACGTTTCCACACCTCGCAAAATGATGGCCAGAAGTGAATGCTTTAGAGATTGCGACATCAA
Source organism: Cyphellophora europaea CBS 101466 (assembly GCF_000365145.1). NCBI lineage: Eukaryota > Fungi > Ascomycota > Eurotiomycetes > Chaetothyriales > Cyphellophoraceae > Cyphellophora > Cyphellophora europaea. The sequence continues at coordinate 426,989 of NW_008481803.1, read as the reverse complement.
CGCGGATACGCAATAGATCGATCTGCCAACGAGAACAGCCTGCGAAAGCCCCCGATGTTGCAGAGAATGCCTCCGCCAATTCCAAATCCTCTGACTACGTTTACAGTAGCATTCGACACCACTGCCCAATTCAATACGTACGACACTGCAGTGAGGACGAGGGTCCTGCTCCTCATGTTCGTGCAACTTTCCTTGGGCTACCATCTCCTCAGCTACAATTCTCTCGCCAGCAATTATGACCTGGAATAGGTTCTGACAAGACAAATGAAGTCATGATTGCGAACACGAAGTTTAAAACTAGAGGTGCGTCGTTCTTGAGGGTTCAAGGGACACAACGCGGACCTCCTTTCTCTTCACATAATCTCCTCCTTGACGCGTCATCGTGTGCCCGACGCGTGTCCTGATATCCTTTGACTGACGTTAGCCGGCCTTGGTGCGTGTGCTCCGCCTTTGGCGTAGGGAATGTAATGGCAACTCAAGTGGGGAGCGGGTCGCCAAGATTCATTATCAAAGAACCAGAGTACGCGTCGCCTTGGCAGACCGTCCAGGCCGCAGCTGGTGCGTGGATTATTTCCTCGAATAGGCTGATTGCTACTGGATACAAATATTCGCTGAATTGGTTGACCGTTACTGTAACGCCGTACCTATCTCGGCGCGAGACTAGGTCAGACGCCATAGCGAATGGAAGGTATGTAATAGCATGTCGCAAAAACTGTGCAAGGAATACAGCACTATGATAGCGCTTCAGATCACAAACGAGGACGGACTGACTGGGTTTATGTAATCAAAGTGACTTATGCAATGCCAAGCACTGTCTGCTCGCCCTCACATTGTCTTCTTCACCTTCGGCATCGTCAACGCGGCCACCACGACCGGCAAAACGCTTACGATTTCTCCCAGCCCAGCAAAAGCAGGTGGAATCCTGATCTTGACGAACGCCCCTCCAGCCAATAGCACTGCAAGGACATTATAAGTAGCCGACCAACCAAAGTTGAACATGATTCTGCGGTACGCAGCCTTGGATACGTCAAGCAAGCCCAGCACACCGTCCAGTCCGCCCAGCAGCACCACATCCGCGGTGCCGCGAGTGACGTCTGATGCCGATTCGCCGATTTGCACACCGACATCGGCTTGGGCCACTGCCACAGCGTCGTTGGTCCCATCGCCAATGAACATAGTTGTTTTCCCTTGTTCCATTAGACCGCGGATATACTCCTGCTTCAGCGCCGGGGAGCACTCGGCGTGGGCATTCTCAGGGGATATGTCGAGGGTCGATGCAACGGCTTGCACGGCAGGGATGATGTCGCCCGAGAGTATGTGCACCGCAATTTTGCGGCGGACGAGTTCCCGGATCACATTCGGCGCATTCGCACGCAGGGTCGATTTCAGGCCAAAGATGGCGAGCGGCTGTCCATTGAGAGTGATACACAGCAGAGTACTGCCTTGCTGTTTAAGGGCGAGTACTTTCGGGTGGGCATCGACCTCAAGCCAGCGGGGATTACCGGCGCGGAGGGAGAGATTGTTGTAAGCGGCGTCGATGCCACAGCCGGGAACGGAGACGACATCCTGAAGGTTGACAGGGTGGCATGGTCGTTTGGACAGAACGGAGGCCACGGCCTGAGAGACAGGGTGTTTATTGTCTTTGACCAGGGCTAAGGCGATCGAGTAGACATCTGTTCCCGGTGCGAGGTCTCCATGTGCGAAAACTTCCTCGTGCACGACGTCAAGGTTTCCTTCGGTGAGAGTGCCAGTCTTGTCGAAAACCACGTCAGTCACCTTGTGTCCACGCTCGGTGACGTCGGCGGTCTTGATAATGATACCTCCTTGTGCGGCAATGCCTCCAGCAACCACAAGGACCATGGGTACGGCTAGACCAAGCGCACAGGGACAGGACACAGCTAGGACAGCAATACAGTAGCCGATGGCGGTACCAATGGCACCGTCGACGGAGTCCCTCCGGCCCCGCAGGCCAACAATTAGCCACACGACGAAGACGATGACGGCTGCGGTGCACACGACCGGAATGAAATAGCTGGCAACCTTATCAGCCAAATCCTGAATCCGTGGTTTAGAGCTCTGGGCCTGCTCGACTAGGTTCGCAATGTCGGTGATGGTGTTCTTGCCTGGCAACCTTGTCACTTTTGCCTTGAGGGACCCGGCGCCGTTGACTGTGCCGGAGATGACAGAACTACCGACAGTCTTCAGCACCGGAAGACTTTCGCCTGTCAGCATCGACTCGTCAACCTCGCTTGTTCCCTGTGACACATCGGCATCAGTGACAATCTGAGAATGGGGTGGAATGATGATGGTATCTCCATATTGCAGAAGACGTGCGTCAATTTCGTTCGTGATGTCCGTTGCTGGGTCGAGTAGCATCGCAGTGGAAGCCTGCAGCGACCTCAGAGACACCTTGGAGACAGCTCGTTTGCGAGCCCAGGCGGCAAGAAGTCGACCGAGAAGGACCAGAGTGATAAGCAGAGTACTTGTCTCGAAGAATGGAGACGTCTCGAGATCACGGCCATCGAAAATAAGACCAAACGCAACGACAGAGTAGCCGTACGCGGCCGTGATGCTGATGACGACAAGCATATCCATTTCTAGGACCCTGTTGTAGATCAAAGCGGAAATAGCAGGTTTATAGAACTCGGGATATGCGAGTGTCTGGACGACGGTGGCGAGGACCAGCGAGATGATGAGGACGGTGCGGTGAGGGATGGTCTGAAAGTCGCCCCATTCCATGACTACCACCGGCATGGTGAAGACGAAGGCCGCGAAGGTTAGCGAAGCCACCCAAACGAGCCTGCGATGGCCCGCATCGAGGGTTCTGTCATTGCGCGGCGGCGCCAACTGACCACCCGAGCGGTCAACCAGCTCCCTTGCACCAATCAGGCACGGGTCGTAGTAAACCTCAAAGACATTCTTCAATACTTTGGTGCAAGAATCGACGCCGTATGGCAGACTGTCCTGAAAGCTTTTCGCTGTGCGCGTGTCCAGGACGAGATCAATGGACTGACTGTCCGCCGAGAAAGGCACCAATTGATAGCCAGTGGCGCGCTGCGCGAGACGGATAGCGTTCTCGAAGCTGGTGATTTTGGTGTCGACATCAATTTCAGCCGTGTTGTTGATAAAGATGACCTGGACATTGGACACTCCCGGGACATTTTGGAAAGCACGAGTGAGGTTGTTGGCGCAGCCTGAGCAATCCATCCCGGTGACGTTGAGCAAGAAGTGCTCCGTTGTAGCGCCTTTCTCAACATCACCGTGGCTCAAGGAGGCAGCTGTCCGCTCCTTGGAGGTATCAGGGTCCTGTTCCTGGTCGTGGTCATGATCACAGGCATGTTTCCCAGTATCGTGTCCATGATTATGGCCATGATGCCTATGCTCATGCCCCTCGGTGTTCAAGGTTCTGGTCGTCTTCGCAGTATGGCGCCGACCCACGGTGGAGCGGTCCTTGCGGTACAAGTGGCCAGAAGAGACGCCATGAGGCATGGGAGGGGCAATGGGTAACATCGACCCAGCGCACCCTTTCTCAATTTTAGAGGTAGAGGCCAGAACGCTGCGGCAAATGCAGCGAGCGGTCTCAAGGTACGCCGAGTACTTTTCCATTGCGGCGAGGATGTGGTTGTCGCAGGCCTCGCTTCCATGGAGACCAACTTCATCGTGCTCATGGTCGTGAGGATGGCCGTCAGCATTGGCATGGGCGTGACCATGCTTCTCCTCGAGCTTGTCAGCGTCACTGTGGCAGTCTTGTCCGGCACACTCTTTGGTGGCGGTCTCGCAGGCGAGCTTGCACTCGAGTGCAGCAGCAGCCTTGATGCAGGCCTCTATGATTTGGTTAGCAATCTCTACTATCTATTAGGGGTCAAGCTGACCGTCGCATTTCTCATCCTGGTCGCAATACTGAGGGAGGGTGCTGGCGCTCGAGGCAGCAGTGGAGGGTGTGGCTTGGGCATGGCCGCAGCAATCTCCCAGGCACTCTGCCTCAGGCTTCTCTGCTGAGTTGCTCATGTTGTGTCTAGGTCAGCTGTATAGGAGTTGGCAGATTTGTGATGGTGTTTGTAATTTATTGTGAGATGTGAGTGCCGAATGGTTGATTAAATAGCGAACGCGCCGGGAGGCGTACGTTTCCTCTTGCTGGGGATGGGCATCATGATTGGAGAACAGAAACCGTACAACGGGGTTGTAACGTATGGATTTAGGGGGCGCTTGGCGTGACTCATCTCGCCTGGACCTCCTTGAAAGGACCCTAGAACGAGAGTTTCAACGAGACGCAAGCCGTCCAAGCCCTTACAAGGAAGCCACATCTCCCTCGGCGGGAGGGCCAGTCGCAGACCTACCACCGAGGCTGGAAAAACACGTGCTGAAATCATTTACTTTCTGTGGCAGGTCGCGAGACCGATACATTTGATCAAACCAGCTGTGCACTTCTCGGTGCCGCGTGGCGCCGAGAGGTCTTCCTGTCACTCGTAGATCGGAAGCAAGGAGGCGAACGACGAATCAAGGTCGTCCCCAGACTTAACAACGAATCGTTTCACCATTATATTCTCGTGTGGGTATCGAAGTAGTGTAGTCGCAGAAAAAACAAGGAATTCAATAGTATGGCGCGTTGTATCGAGTACATCCGTGCATGACAACAGTGGGCAATGGGCGCGGTGAAGACATTAAGAGCCGAAGCACTGTCCATATCATCTCACCAGCTTCCAGGAAGTTTTCAGTCACACAGAATCTAGGCGCAGGACGGCTTCAATTTTCGAACTATTCACACTTCCTAGTACTGTAATTGATTATCAGACACTAACAGAGAAATGACGCCTCATCTTGTGGAACGGCACACTACATGTCGTTATGGCGCTGTTACCAATCTACCCGGTCCGTTGTCCCTTGCAATCGCATCCAGACACGATCGAGGTGGTGCAGAGATCATAAATGCTTGACCTGTAACAAATCGCGAAAGATCTATTCGATCTATCGGTCGTATTTGTCTCCGGGATTCGGAGCAGTGCCACGGGGTTCCAGTCAGGCCAAACCCCGCACCGAGAAAATTCTTTCGTTGACTACTCGGAGCTACTTTACGTCCCGATACAACTAGATAGAGCAGGGGCGCTCTCAGTGTACATATCATTCCTACCTTTAATAAGCATGAGGTTGATCTAGAGTGCAAACATAAGCATCCACTTTGATAATACACATATCTCCTAGGCCACTATAGGGCACTTAATTTCTGTATGCGGTCGATTCAACGCCTTTTGAGTAGTGAGAAGAGCGTGACTCGTCCAGTAGGCTTGCGCAAAAGTGAGGACCTTAAAAGACTGGGCCTCTAGATATCGGATATTTTTTCCAGCATTGGCGGCCTCATGGGCTACGTACATAGCCTTGGACATGCCTCACGTAGCTTGACGAAAGGAATTCCCAAGCTAAATTTGTCCATCTTCGCAGCCGCCTCGTCCGCGGACCAGGTAGAGAATGCTGATGCTACAATGGGCATCTCCATATCCCCGAAAACACACCACAACAATGCGTGGATGGCTTCTTCGGCCAATCGGCAAGTATGCTCATATTTCAGGATATACGACCGCAAGTCGACCACCTCTATACACCTCGTAGAATGCTAGGTCGCAGCGTGTGGTACCAACGCGACATAGCGACCATCGAAGCAGCTGGCCTAGTATGTTTTTTAGACCGGCGGCGGTCATTCTAGTCCTGGCTCTCCTCTTGCGGCGCGTGCAGCCACAGGGGCAGAGGCGGCTGTGCGTGTCTTGGCGGGACAAGTTCTGGATCGCAAACGCCAGCTGGTTGGGTTTAGGCCTGGCTCTTTCTACGACACTCTTTGTGACATCGGGACTGAAAGCCATGGTCGGCAAGCCTCGGCCAAATTTTCTCGACATCTGTAATGCAGATGTGGATCATTGGCTGACTTTGTGGTCGGTGGTTCCAGAAGCGAGAGTGACTCTGATGCGCCGGCGGCTGGTGACTTGTCGATAGGCGGATCTGAGCTTACTAAACGATGCCTTTTTTGCGATTCCGTCTGGCCATGCGTCTATGTCTTCTGTTGTATGTACGTGACAGCCGCTGTGGGCAGCACCTGCACATTTTCTTGGCCCGAATTGTGCGCGTCAAATAGATGGAACGAATAATTTGGACGCAGATGCGAGTGTGGGCTGCATTGCTTAGGCACAGGACATCTTTCCGTGTGTGGAGCACAGTGCGATGGCTGCGAGGAGTACTGGTTCCTGTGGTCCATAACGTCTCCAAATTTAGACGTAGCAGTCAACGTCGACGTCCTGACGTGATCTGCGTAAGCCAACTGGGTCCACATGCTTCTCAATAAGTACTAGAGATGGTTTCGAATGATAGGTGGCGGGTTGTAGGGTTGAAATTGCTGGTAACAGGCGCATGGATAACATCGATTGCCGGAGCGTGATAACTACATAACGTTATCAGCCTGAGTCGGGACGGGATCGTGTCAAACTCCAGCCTCAAGAGGTTGACTTCGAGATTCTTAGTCGCCTTCCGTTCTCGCCAAGACAGGACGAGTCTGCTGGTAATATCCTTGGCGTTCTTGGTCTCCTGAGCCAAGACAAGCAAGCTAGTGCAAGGCGGTGAGAGCTTGGCATGTTTCTGATTGGCAGGGAGGCGTCCTGTGGTTTTTGTTATTTTGCTTGACCCATCATATCGAATGTGCTTGACGCGTCACTTCTCTATTCAAAACGCAATGCATCTAGACTGTGGCATCTAGACCGTGACCATCAAAGACATTCGAGCTTGAAAAGCTCCACCGGGCATCGTTACAGTTCTTACTCTTCCCGACCATTCACGGACTAGAGCCTGCCTTCCTATCACTGAGAAAGGCTTAAATAAGCCTGCTTCTCTAAATACGGGACAGACGCACTATCAAGTGACCAACTCAAGCTGCATCGGGACAGAAAAGCTCTGAACAAAATGAGGGAGCAGATGTACTGAGAATTGCCTGCACAGACCCAGGAGGATCAGGTACTGTATCGTTCCGATGCTGATAATTGTCCCTTAGAAGACCCCATCCCTGGCGTCCGATATTCAACTCTCAAATCGCCAGAAGAAAGTGCATAGACTGGGAATTCTGTAGACCCTGTGTCAGATGCTGTTTAGCAGTTGCTGTCATTGGGCGGGGCAGTGAAAGGGCTGCGTAATCTGAAGATTGAGGGCCACGCTGCTGACGTGGCAGAGAGCTGGCAGTGTATGCCAAGAAAATTGAACAACAGGGTCTAGCTCAAATTCTGGTTGACCAATGGATACCCGCTATGTTCACCCAAGGTTTATCGAGGAAACTTGTAATGACCGATAGGTATCGGAAACCTGTGATTTTGCCTGGGCAACAGCTCCCCATCCAGATATAGCAAGATTGTTGGACTGGCGAAATGCTGCATACTAGTGAACGATTCCACGGATCCTCGGGCTTGCCTATAGTATTTCGAGGAAGCCGCAGCTAGGGCAGTATGTAGAAAGGCGGATTGAGGACTGCGCGTATAATGTTGCTTAAGGGATCGGTTGCGGTCGCCGAGGGGACGCCAAGCTTTACCCCACAGTGTGTCTACCTCCTCACTCTATAAACGTACTGTAGTCACTTCAGACCTTGTTAATGACAACCGGAGGTACGTTCAAGATGAGAACCAGTGCGAAGAGTGTCGTTACCACTTGCCCCAGTACATTTTGAATGTCAGAGATGCCGCATTATGGCTTGTATATAATTGCTGTCGGAGGAACTAAGGGACATCAAGGCTAAGAATGCTAAGGCGCTAGAGTAGAATTTCGAGCGTCGGATTGCAGGCAATCTCATAAATTACAGTTTGTACACCGGCTTCGTCCTAAAGGCAGCTTACACTACTATAGCATAGTGACAGTCTTACCAACGGTGCATCAGTTCCTAACTATCAACGATACCTGCACCTGGTTGGCACGACAAGCTCGTTAATGTATCTGGTATCTTCCTGACAAAGGAAGATGCTGCCAGGTTTGGCTTGAAGTGAATGAGAACTAGCTGGCCCTCAAGCTCGCTGCTGCACTATTCCAGGGTGATCCTCTCACCGCCTATGCTCAGCAATTATTGGCACAGATAGCCGAGCACTGTTGCTGTGTCCGTCATCATCGAAACAAGATCTGGGGAAGCCGGTTTGGCAGACTCTCTAGCCATTGAATGCCGGATACTTTCCAACTAGCATGCCAACAGTTGAGGCATCTCCACCTCTTCGAGTTGATTGACTGTGTTCTCCCTGTCGATCTTTGGGATAAGAGTCATCTTCCCGCGCTCAAACATATCCATAGACACAAGATTCTGGTACTTGTGAGCACTGTGGTCTACAGACCGGATAGGAAAGATATCACGGAGAATCTTTCAATGCGACAAGAGCCAGGAGTGATGGAGAATCGAGTCAAATGGGATTGGTACAAAGCAATCGCCGTTGTTTACCATTGCGCAAATCGTTCGGCACAGAAGTCACAGCACGATCGAACAGCATTCACTTTGCGGCACCATGTTGACATCAAAGGCTGTATGTCTGACACGCCGTGAACGAGTCGCACGTGTTGCCGCAGATGGTCTGCAAAGCACGAAAGGATCAAAACGGTCGCTGGATCAAAATACTAACCCAATCCCTTTGGTCGAACGAGATGGGAGCGTCTTGCGTCGGTGGCGACAGCCGACAAGACAAAATCATCGCCGTGGATCGAAGCAGGCGGCGGCAGCAGCACCTTATGAGCAGGCAACTCCAGACCTCAGTCCTAGGACTGGATTGTGATGAGCAGAATCTCCTCTGCCAGGTAGGCAGATGGCGAAAGGACGACTTGAAGTCCAGGATTTTCTGGGCGCGAACGGCAGTCGAACATTTTTATACACAATCCAGCTTGTTTTGTCTAACCATCAATGTCTCTCCTTCTCTCTACAGCACCTGCATACCGCCGAGCTTCATATCTATCTTCCTAAATCTCTCTCTCTCTTTGCGATCCTTGATCAAACACATGGTAGCCAACAGCAGCAATAGATCGATGGCACAAAATCCAAATAGAAGAGTAAAAATGATGTCCAAGAATTGGTTGGCGAAACTGCCAAACGGGGCCATGCAGAGGCCAAGTTGCGCAGCGACTGCAGCCGTAGGGCATGTTTGGTCTCGGACAAACAGACTGGGATTGTTGTAACCGCAGCACTCGAATCGGCTTTGGAGCAGGGACTGCACGAATTCTTCTTGACTGTTCCAGAGCGGCTCGAGGTTTTTGTGCGTTTCAAGCGTCTCGAACCAAATGCGCAAGCCGATTCCGAGGGTACAGAAAGTAGTGATCACGATGCCCCACAAGTGGCTGATCAACCAGTGGTGGTTTGTCTGGATGAATATGGCCGGGAGGGACATAAGGAAGATAATGAACATAAGGATCGAGTTGGCCAGAGAGGCTAGAGGAAATGTTAGTGAATGAAGTAGTACGTGTAAATATGGGTGCAAACCGGTGAGAGGGGTGTGGGCGAGAAGGAGATCGGAAGCGACATTATCAATCATGGGCGCTCGACGGAGTGAGGCGCGGGTAGTCAAAGGAACAATGAGGTGCAGGACGGCGCAGGCTAGGTAGAGACCCTCGAAGCCGATGAATGTCCATAGAATCTTGTTCCGGCCCTCCATCTTTGTTGACTGCGGTGCGATTGCTAGGTTGTGGAGGGTGGAAATTTTAACGGAGTAGGTAAAGAGGATCTCGTTACTAGGCCTGCTCAAACCTACGCACGACAGTTGAAGGTGCAATGGGTGTAGATGAGAAACGAACGCTGAGAAATAACGACTGCGAAAGCAGTGGTATACCACCACAAGAACGGAATTACAGAGAAGAGAGAGGAAGGGACTTGAATTGACGGGGCACAATCTGCGACGAGATGAAACGTTTCAGGTTGACTGAGGTCCCTGCCAAGGCTGATCATTCAAAGACGCGCAAGGACGCTACCACCCGTAAAACATCAGAAGAGCTCCTTCTAGATTAGCTTGTTTGTATACACACGCGGCCAGGTTGTACTATACGCAAGAAGAAGCTAATGAGCATCACAGTGCAAGCGTTTGAACTGGGTCTACGATTGGTTGGTTGGGTTACCGCTTGCGTGTATGGACAACGTACACCGGATCTTTTCGTCCAATAGATTCTCGACGGCCCACGACCTGGAGGCTTACCAAGGTTTAGGCAACTATTGAGAGGAAGTGTAACATTGATGATCTGCCAAGCCTACTTGGCTCTTCTCCGGACTACGCTAACCAGGTCTCGGGTTGATGCCACACAGTAAAGGCGGTGAAGGAGCACTTGATTTTAATTCGGGGCTGAGATTAAGCTGGCCTGCTTATTCTCATGAGACCAGAACTCGTCTTAAAAGAAATATTAGTCCTGCCTTCCCCCACCTTTTGATTCTGTGTACCCCCCTCGCCTTTCCCAAACGGCCAATTCAAGGCTCCTAATCTACAAGATGAATTACCCATCACGGAATGATGATTCTCTTCTCCATCCAACCTGGAACCAGAGTCTCCCGCAATTGGCTGCTGATCTAACGACTCGTCAGAACCTTAATGGCATTGTGAATTCCAGAGAGCACAAGGAATCCGAAAACAAAATCACGAGCAAGCAAGTTCCAGTCGTCTTCAAGGAGCACGAACCATCACAGGAACTCTTTCCGGCGGTGGCAGAGGTGGCTTCCCCTGGAGAGCCACCTCGGAGCCCTCCAGGACACGAAGACACTTCTTGGAGTCCATCTGCGTCTCGCTACTCGGGTCGTATCTTCGGAGTGTTCACCAAGTTTACGAAATTCATTGGACCTGGTTTTCTGATAGCCGTTGCTTATATTGATCCTGGCAACTATGCTACTGATGTTTCTGCCGGCGCTGAAACAAAATTCGCCCTATTATTCATCGTCCTGATGTCTAATCTTTTTGCCATCTTTTTGCAGTCTCTTACTATCAAATTGGGTACTGTCACGGGTCTCAATTTGGCTGAGAACTGTAAGGCCCACCTACCAAAGTGGCTTACGATCATCCTGTACATTCTTGCAGAATCTGCTATTATCGCAACAGACATCGCCGAGGTGAGTATTCCTTCTTATACATCATTGGGATACTGATAAACCAGGTTGTTGGGTCCGCGATTGCGTTGAATCTCCTTCTTCGCATCCCCCTTGTAGCTGGATGCGCCATTACACTGGTCGATGTCTTGGTGATTCTCATCTTCTACAGACCCGATGGGTCTATGGTCGCAGTCCGTGCTTTTGAGTGGTTCGTCATGGCGATTGTATTGGGCGTGGTTGTCTGTTTCTGCATCGAGCTATCGCTCATCCGGAATTCCTCGGTAGGAGAGGTTTTCAGGGGATACTTACCGTCCGCTGCTGTTATTCAATCTAATGGGTATGTTCCCCTACATCGGTATTACACTAGTATTACTGACTACGGTATTTAGGTTATATCTAAGCTGTGGGATCCTTGGAGCAACTGTGATGCCTCACTCTATCTTTCTGGGAAGTGGCGTGGTACAATCACGCTTGAGACACTTCGATATCCAGGAAGGTCATCTAAGCACAACGGTTACTTCTGGAGGTGATGGGGATGAAAAATATCGCCCTTCCGTCGCTGCTATTCGGCACTGCCTTCAGCACTCCATTGTCGAGCTTGCATTGACCCTGTTCACATTTGCCCTTTTCGTAAACAGCTCTATTCTTATTGTGGCTGGTTCCTCTTTGTTTGGCAATGTCGAGGCTGCGGAAGCAGACCTTTTTGGAATCCACAAACTTCTGTCGGATACTATTGCTCCAGCTGCAGGCACGACTTTTGCCCTGGCACTTCTCCTGTCCGGAATTTCGGCAGGAATCGTCTGTACAATGGCAGGGCAGATGGTCAGCGAAGGGATGTTGAACTGGAGGGTTGCTCCATGGCTCAGACGGCTCCTCACGCGATCGATTAGCATCATCCCGAGTATCATTATCGCCGCCGCTGTCGGGAAAGCAGGACTCAATGCTACGTTGGCTGCGACCCAAGTGGTCCTGAGCGCTATTCTTCCATTTGTCACTGCTCCTCTGATATATTTCACCTCCCTGGACCGATATATGACAGTCACTACAAGGGTGCCACCCGGGGACGATGTCGAAGGTGTGGAAATGGGGAACCATTGGGCGGTCACGGTGGTGGGTTTCCTGATTTGGATGGTAATTGCCATTATGAATGTTGCTTTGCTGGTCCTAGTGGGCTTGGGCAAGATGTAGGAGAAGGGCGCCGAGTGTCACGGAGTGACCGTCGGGCAGGCGTGGGCGATGTAACAGTGATCAGGATTGTCAGAGCTATGTACGAACGGTCTGTGAACCAACGTGCAGGCCTGGCAGGAAGACAAGGAGTATAAATATTCGGCAATGAGGTCTCGTATGTCGGTGTCGTTCTGGTGAGCTTGTACCAGCCTGCGAATCTTCTTGGGTGTCCGTAGGTATGCTTCCTGTCCTTTAAACACATTCTTCAGCGCCAGATAGATAGATCTCTCATCTGGTGTGATTTTGGCCATTCTTCTCTACGGCGTGGCAGCATAGAGCTGCAGTCGGACGATAGGTTGTAAAGAGGAGGGATCACACGAGTGGATGACAGGCTACCTCGCAATTTTGGCGGCGTTAACATAAGCGAGCACCCTGCTGCTGGGGTAGTCGTCTCTCTCACTGAGCTGGTCGCCTTCGCAATGCTCCAGCTCGTTTGCCAAAGTGCGACAACGCCTCAATACTGCGCTGCGGTTTGGACGGCGCTTTGATGGCAACTTATCGCAGAGCTATTGATCACGTTGGATTCCTGGTCAAAATCGAACGAGCAGGTTTTCCTTTGACCCTGAACCACTATTTTGCTTCGACTATCTCAGCGCGGCGAAAAGCTCGCATGGAGAAACAACTCCGGGATCTAAAATCGTGGCAGATTAATGACGACGAGGCGCAACCGCTGCTGCGTTTCAACGATGTTCTCAAAGCGTACGTGAGCAACGAGCAACATACTGTCGAGGAGTTCGAGGATGTGCTCAAATCTTATCACAAGGTTGCACGAAAGCGGTTTGTGGATAACGTTTGCAAACAGGCCATTGATCATCATCTCATATGTTCTGTAGACGGGCCACTACAGGTCTTTTCAGCCGAATTTGTGGGCAAACTGGAACATGATGCATTGAGGGCGTTGGCGGAAGAAGACAGCCATATCATGAATCGGCGGAGAAAGTTGGAAGGAGATCTCCAAACTCTGGCTCGTGCCATGGAGCGCCTCGCAGAGCCTTAAGCTACCGAGTCTTGGTTGTCTGATCAGGCTATAACGCGTTCGCAATGTCAGGCAGCATGACTTACTTTCTGAAGAGTCCACAGACCACTATCTACCAACTATAGCAGCAGCTTCCATAATCGGGGACGCGTAAGACTGGAGCAACCCATGATCGTCGCACCGTTTACCACAGTTTTATTTTGGGACCCATTTGTTTTTCCACCAGGGGCCCGTGGCTTCACTGTTGCCGAATGGACAGTCCGAGAATAGACTAACGTCCGGATCGGCTTCTGGTCGCGGAGAATGACAGCTTCGAAACACGCAGACTCAGCGGTGGTGGCTGGAGTCGATGTAGCTGATGGAGAATGTCTGGAGCTTGCTTCGGTCTGGACATCGTCGAAGAGACTTGAAGTGCATATGCTCGATGATGGTTGCGAATCTCGCCATCGTGGGAGCTCAACGCGCTCTGTGGCAATGGCATCTGATTGATGTGACCGAGTTAGGAGTTGATGGGAATCTAGCCCCAATACCGATAGCCGAGGTGCCGTGGGATGAGGCCAATTAGGCACTATTGAAGCTGAACCGGGGTGAAGTTATAGGGCGGCTTGTCCTGTTTCATTGAAAGTCGCTGGCAGATCAGCGAAACATGAAATCTTCAAATGATCCGGGAGATACATCCTGCATCGCCTTGCCCTCCATGATAAGATTGACGATGCACTGTCCGATCAGCTGGCACGTGCCATCGTCTCTCTGCACTGGAACGAAGGTTGTTGCTGCTCCGATAAAGATACAAACTAAGTCTCCTGCCTCAGCCCCAAGAGTTCCCAATGCCACACGACCGCTTTCGGTCGCGAGCAATTATGGCCCCGTAATGCAACCTCGCACATTCGCCTCAATGTTTTGCTGTTGCTGATCTTCGGGACGATGATTTCGTGCTTCGTGCTGACCCGACACCTCCTAGACCCACAAGCGCTGTGCATGAGCCCGGTGCTGCATATTCGTTGCGCAGCTGATCAAGGATCGTCCCGCGCTCCACAAAGTCAACATCCCGCTCGAAAGGGATGACTGCACTTGGATTGGGTGGAGTTTCTGCTCGCTCTGGGACCGGCCCGCCGTTAGCGGAGAAAGGCCGAGTGGGTGTCTGACGCACGGACCGCAGCGACGAGTTGATTGTTGTGGCCCGTGCCCCCAGCCGTAGAAATCCACGGCTAGGCGCCAAGAGTGTTTCACGGTCAGCGATTAAAAGTCGTCGCCTGTTTCACAACTGCGCATCGCGGCAGTGTTACTCTCATCCAGTCCATTCTTCTGTATGAGTACCCTCAACTACAATTGACGCGCTGTTGCAGACACTCGTGAACAGAAGCGAGAAGAAACCTTCATGACGAGAATGTGAAAATCACGAAATATGGGAACATGCTTCTTGTTACCGCCAGATTTTCGTGGTTCACAGATAGCACGCACTTTACTGGCAGCTCCGTGCGCATATGTCAAACCTCAGTCTTCCGGAAACAACCTCACGAAATGGACGTTGATGTGCGTTCTTCGCTTGCCTTCAAGAGCTTTCGGCCTGTAAGTCCACATGGCGTTGAAATTCCAGAAGGGCCCTCAGGCATTGAGACTCTTGTCGAAAGGGCAGAACATTCGACGCACGGGACGTTGGGCGATCAATATCCCACTGAAAGGAGCGATGAACTTCGTGTCGAGAAACATCAGCCTGAGGCAAGCTGCACATCCCAAGACGATGCCTTACCTTGTCCACATCCAGCTCTGCGCCGAAACCGGTGCCGCGTTTGGAGACGACCTGGCACGTGCCGGAGACATCAGAATGCTATCGACTGCTGATGAGCGGACACTGTTACTGATCACTTGGCTCACTACCCAGACAGTAAGTTTATGTTCATGAGTGATGCTCATTTTCATCTAGAAAAGACCGCTACGCTGCTTTCATTGTATCAAGTGCCGTGATGAGCCGTTATGTCCGGCCTTGTTCCGCCTGACTTCCACCTAATTCTATCTTAACTGGTGTACCACGGTATCTGCTTGTTCAGATTCCGCGAAAAGCCGTCCTTGTCAATCGTGACATTGGTATTGCTGTGAGGGAACACGACAACAGCTTCAGCCCCATACCACACCGGGTGAGTGGAATGGCTGGTCATCGCAGAGTTCCGTTCGCCTTGACATTGGAGGGCCTGACGGACACAGAGAATTGGTGGAATGAAGTGAAGACCCGGATCTTGGGAAGGTGACCGGACATTTCCCAGCCTCACATCCTCCGGTCGGTAGTATGAGACCAGGCGCCAACATTGTTCTCCTGTCTTCATGCTGATCGTCCTCTTCATGAGTCCGTCGCGTTTGAAAGGGTAGGAGTCGACCAAAGAGCCGTACAAATTGCTTTCGGCAGGCTCCTGGTGGTCGCGTGTTCGGTCCTCTGATGGGATGAGCCGTCCACGCTTTCCTGTCCCCTTCTCCTCGTCATCAAGTTCCCGGTAGACTATGAATGAATCCAAGACTCGACTTGGGCTCCAGTGGATGCCGTCTGTCCATTGCTTGATACCGGACTCATGCTCTTCAAACACGAATACGTGGCCACTTCTGACGTCCATCCCTCGCCTGGATCTGGGCAATCGAGAAAGAAGTCTGGGAAGGCGGCCTTGGATACAGGCTTCAAATAAGAGAGCCGCGTCAGATGTGTTTGCGACAAAGCCTTCATAACTTGGCTGAAGAACGGGTGGTGTTTGCGTCATACTGATGGTGCAAAGCTCCTAATACAAGTGGTGTGTGGAAAGGCAAGAAAACTCAACCCAACACCTGCGCTTTATAATAATAGGTCCAGCCCGGGATGACAGAAAGTTGGTGACAAGTCTAGGTTCGTAGCGAGGCCCGTGGCCTTTGCGAAATGTGACAGGTCACGGTGTCATGCACGTCAAGGAGCTCGCTCGGTCACTGGGCCTTATCCAATTGGCCGCCGCATCAAATTGACAACCAGACCACCAATTGAACAAGTCGAAGGGCGAACAATGAAAGCGAGACCTGTCTCATACTCCCTCTAATCAAAGCAAGCACTCGACTCCTCGCGAAGTTACTCTAGCTCTTCAAATCCGAAAGGTAGGCATACAACAGCAGATCTCGGTACTCTTGGCACGTAATATTTATGGCTTTACCTTGGTGCAGACACGTATCATAATCAGCGCTACCCCATGATCAGAGACGTGGACTCTGGTGACGCGGCGCTTCTTGAACCTCCACCATGCGCCATTATCAAGATCATGGTTGACTTCTCCCAAATCACCAAGCAAGTCTGTGTGGGTGTCTATCTCACGGATGTCGACCTCCATGCCACGTTTGGAAGGGCCTCGCAGATCGAACAGGGGTTGGATCGTTGGATCGCGGACTTGCCTGCGAATATCCGGCCTCGGCTCCAATCGAATGGAATCATTTCTCTGCGGGATGCGAGAGCGCCACGCTGGGTGAAGAGGCAACGATTGGTGCTAACGATAAGGTATCACAATCTACGGACTCTCATGTTCGGCGCACTACTTCTAAGATCTACGAAAGAGGAGCGAATAGCATTCCCGGAGTCGTACCAAGGCGTACAGAAATGCCTCGAGTCAGATAGACAAACCATTGAGATTATCTATGAGGCGCTTCAGCACAACGACTTCTTCCGCACCTGGTTCTATAATACTACGTACACCGTCTACGCCGCTTCCATCATCCTTGTCTACATCACACGTGAAGCTCCTCAAGGTGAAATTCAGTCTCTGCAACAGTTGGTCGGCATGTCCATCGACATCTTGGAGCTCATGAACGAGAGTGTCGTTACTCAAGCGGCAGCCAAAATGCTCAAGAAAGCCAAAGATGCCACAGAGCAGGGACCAGATGTGAGCACTGAAGTCATCGAAGACGGTCGCCTGCTCAATCATTATTGGGGCCGCCTTGACCTGATCGATGGAGACTTCTGCTCCACGTAGTTACTTGTCTCGAATGCTTGGTGATACCGTCGATATTCACCATTCTCCAAGTGCTGTACATTCGCCTGTGGCGATTGAGCCCATGATATGCCCACGCCTGCAACCGCGATTGCAAGAGCGTCCGCAGCAGAGACTCCGGCGGATGATTGAGCTGTCGCTCTATCACAGACACTCTGCCACTTTTCGCCTTGCCATGGTCATTCTGTCCCACAGCACCCCATATCTTGTCCGGCTGGCCCACCATGATGTCGCCTGGCTGGTTTTGAATTCCATGGGCGATGTTGGGAACGCCGCCACCCCACTGTCAAGCCAACCGGCAAGGCGGGAAAGGTACGCACGATGTCTTTCGCTACTGTTGCTGCAGGTGCAGATATGTCAACGCCGGCCGGCATACATCCAATCACTACGTTATGTTGGTGTATTCTCCCGAGGACATAGCTCTTGTGGTCTTGTCGATCGTGTCCTGCGATCATCGGGTGTACCTCACTGATATTGCCTGGGCCATGTTGAGCTCCGTCTTTATACCATAAACACAACCAATGTGATGGATTTTAACGATTCGGCTCGCCATCGCGGTGCACGAGGCGGCGATGTATGAAGGGATGTTGCCGACGTCGCAATGATTGTTCGGATATCAGCCCCGTAGAGCTGAAAGGAGGTTTGATGTTTGCACAATATCGCACCGCGCTGCAAACCACAAGGACATGCAGATTTGACAACTGCAAGCATTCTGGCAGAGTCCGAGATGAAAGAGCATGCTCAGCCTCATTGAATGATCGACCCCTGTCCACAGCATCGTTCAGCTGCGCCGCATGTGAAAGGCCCAGAATCGCGCCCTGCGTGCCTCTGAAAGCCAATTTTGGCCAGCTGGCCCTCTCATGTGCGCCGATGACCGTCAGGCTGTGTATTGAAGATCCAGCCAGCGCGAAATGAGCAACCAAATTGCCTTTAAAGCAAGTATATCGATCGCTCAGATCAGGCCGTAGGATTCAGCATCATTCCCCAGAAAGTTCGGAAATTCGGCGAGGCTGAAGCGCAGCCCTGCCAAGACGAGGTTTGATCGCTGCAATATAGTCGGCCTTGCATAGGTCACTCCTCAGCTCACTCCGGCAGCTATCTATTTCGTCGTGCCTCCTATTCTTGACGATAACGATGTCGTTTTTAACTCTGCCAGAGGAGTGTCGATTGATGGTGTATAGATACGCATTCAAAGACACCCGAATCAAATACATTAAGGACCTCCACTCTCAACTCTCGTCGGGTCTCACGGAACGGACGGATAGATCAGCTGTCCAGGGCCCTCACGGAGGCACTTTCTGTGCGCGTATCCGCAAAGACGCATGTACTAGTCTTCTCTTGTGTTGCCGTGAAATCTACAAAGAGGCAAGAGAGGTGCTTTACTGGGAAGCACGTCTTGATATCAGCTATGCAATGGACCAAAACTGTCACCTCGTTAGGATTTCTGCCTCACCTGCAGAATTGATCAATGTCAAGCTGCAGTACCGGGTACTGAATGCTCCTGGATTCAAGCAAACTCTACAGTCTATGACAAACATCAAGATGCTCACAGTCTATGGACACCATGTTATTTATATAGACGCAGTTCGTGTCAGGAACATACAATCTCGCGGGCAGCGCCGCTCAGGCGGTGTCGCCTCACACACAAACCATCCTGAGCTCCTCTATGAACGGATCAAGGAAGCCGCAGAAACGTTCGCCTTCAGACTAATTGGTCAATGCTGTACTTCCGAGAACCCCATTACTCAGAACAATCAAGTCGACAATCAATGTACTGGAATATGCCATGTCAGTAGACATATTCATACATGGGATTGGACAGGTCAGCCGTACAATCTAATGATGGAATTCGAGGTCTATAACTTCCCCTTGGCTTTACGGGAGGCAGTAAGTTTTTAAACTCTACCTGAGAGCTGAATACTGATACTA
The DNA here is from genome assembly GCF_000365145.1 of Cyphellophora europaea CBS 101466. Lineage (NCBI taxonomy): Eukaryota > Fungi > Ascomycota > Eurotiomycetes > Chaetothyriales > Cyphellophoraceae > Cyphellophora > Cyphellophora europaea. The sequence goes on along the minus strand of NW_008481803.1, from coordinate 407,815 downwards.
CCCCCTTAGATAGCGGTACTTGATTTGAAAACAAAGTTGCTGCATATTTACAACAGCAAGGACGAGCATATCGGCGAAGCGATTCTGTTGGGGACTTTGAAATACTAGATTGATGTCCTGTACGCTGAAACACCCACCGAGCGAAGCTGGAGTAGCAGGTCTGTCCACCAAGAGCATTGCCAGCCGCGAGTATTCGAAAGATTTGCGCTACACTGCTAGTTGTAGCCTTTGGTGAAATGTAGCATGGCTGGGTAACAGACCAGCAAGACACCCGTACATTACCCCCCGGGTCCATAAAACCACCGTCGAAGAATCGGTTGATGATGCGATCAAAAGACCGGATAACATGACGGCCAATCCAGAACAGCCTCCTGATCGTCTAAGACTCGGGTACCGTTGCAGGATTTAGGATACAAATGGTAATTCGATAAGCATGATTGCGATGGCAGTGGTAGATACGGCGGCAAGGTTCCGGGGATGACTTTGAAGGGCTCGCCCTGAAGGTAGTGTTCTTGCATCACTCCGTACGAATTCATGAGGCTAGATATATGGTCAGCAAGCCGCTTCAAACAGAAACCCCAATTCGTGGACTGTGCATACCCCGAGATAATGGCTTCCATAAAGAACCACGAGGCCAATGTGAGCCACGCATGCTTGCCATGATCAAATGGTGGCAGACTTTGAAAGTCTATGAAACTTGCATAATCGATATCAGCGTCGACATTCACGACAGCGAGCTCGTGGTCGCTTGTGTCAGCCATCGTCTGGCGTCCGTGCAACTGTTCCAAATCATATGGGAAGTTATATGAGCGAGGTAGTGAGCGGTAGATATTACTCCGCCCCGCTGATGGCGGCCACCTCAGACTGCTTAATGATAAGTGTAGTCACTGCGTCTGGGCTGAAAGGTTGAAGGATATATTCGTGACTGGTGGTCAATCCTCAGAACCCTTCATTTCCACCAGCGAGCGACTGTTCGATGGACTCAGCGCTCTACCGGCAGGCGTATGGAGCTGTTGAATCGCCAAGCAGATGGTTCGCCCTTTGGGCACTCGAGCGGTCCCGTTTTGATCACGGGTGAGTAGCAAGACGTGGGCGTTCACAAGGCTGGGGCAGCATATGACGTACCAGTGTCTTCTCATCGCAGTCTAGCAAACACGAGCATTCTCATCGCCGCTGCGTCCGTGTGCTATCTGTGTTATAGGCTTGATTCACTTGACAGATTGCCTTGGCGCGTGAGATGGTAGATTTCAATTGAACACTGTCGACAACCGAACTGGCCTGTTATTCATGAATTTCAGCTTTCACCCGACATTGGTCAACGAGCGCGCCCGAAAAGGCCTGTTCACCTGCAGCTTGTCCTGACAGTAGTCAAAGAGCACCTGTCCCTGAACCCTCCGCAAGCAGAGAAGTTGGCTTATTGTACTGCACATCTCGAAAGTGCACGCAAGGGCATATGAGTCTCGGTGATAGGAGCCGGGGGAATGGGACTAGGTGTCAATTCATAACACGCAAGCCTGATCGTGGTGAAGCCAAAGGTGCAATAGCAGAAAGTGACAGCTAGTCGTGAGCACTGAAAGGGAGCTATGCGCAGCTCTTCTGTGTCCATAGGCATCTTTCCGCCTCATTCCATTGGATAAAGTGCCGTGAGCCGTTGACATTGTGCTCCCCGAGTAGAATTGAGAAGTCTGCTTGTGCGAAAGTATCGGAAGCAAATCTGCGCTGACCCTGAGGCTGATGCACTTGGGCTCATTCGATACCCATCACCACGGCGAGGCGCATCGTCACCACATGCATGCCCATATCGAGGGACTGTGCAATGCCGACAGCGAGCGAGCCCAAACGATGCCTCCTCAGACTGACGTGCTTGCGGTGTCTTGTCAATCCTGCGTGGACGATTCTAATGTGTGGCACATCTACTGTAGTCTGCACGCCATCTTCGGCAGATTCAGTGGCAAAATACAGATCAGCACATCACACCTGGCCAGCCAGCATGAGGTAGATAGCGTAGATATGAGCGGCGGATTCATCTGACCCTGAACACACCGCCGGAAGCTATGGGCAATGCCTTCAACCAATCGCACACCTAGTTGAGGGGTACCTAATGCGGTGGATTTTGAGTGTACAGGCGCTGGATCGGGGATGCGTAGAGTCTACGGCGGCCGTGGAGTCCAGGGCGGGCGGCCTCCCGCTGTAGGGCGTCCCTCTATATAATACTATATAGCTATTTATCACTTTAGTGCTTTGGTGCTTTGATCAGGGTACACTAATACAGTAAAGTATGCTAAGCTTTGAACACGTAATCCGTCGCTTAATATGCTTATCTAGACGACCGAGGTTAGACCTGGTCCCACGACATTCCCTGGCGCGACCGACATGCAGCCTAGTCTGTAACATGCGCTGTAATAGAAAAAGCACAAACCATTTACCTATCTACCTCTTCGTAGTGGTGCACCCTAATAACCTTTTCTCTTGTCAGTCTGCACCTCACAAGATATATGCAAAGCAGATATGGTACAATTCCTCCAGGCTTCACTATCATATTCTCTAATTATATTCACTTAGGCGAGACGTTGTATGTGCTCGGCAACCCCTTTCTCAGTAGGTGTAAAAGAGACTATGTTGGTAAATTCTATTCACAATGGTATTAGTGAGAGTTTCTGCACTGGTGTGACACACTTGACGTACAATCGACCTTGGTATACTTAAATTGTCTAGCAGGAATACGGTTTTTGAATAATAAGTTGATCTCACTAAAGGTTCTATCCTTTGTTTTAGGGAGGCGGAATCAGCACCATATGTTGCACAAGAGATTTATTCCGGCGTAGAAAAGTGCTGCTCTAGCTCCCTAGTTCCAAGCTATTCCTATTAGATTGTGATTGCACGTCTTTGGAGAACTTTACCTAGTGGTGAGAGTATATAGGTGTGATTGAGTTGTGAAATATACCCGTTAGGTTGTAGACAAATCGGCTGATAATAATAGTCTTATATCTGAGGCGACCTGACGGTGTCTTTATGACGATTGAGTAGTAGACTGGTCCAATGGTGATTATGTTGCAAAGTGTAGATATGACCAAGAGTACGCCGATAGCAAGTTGTGCACTCTATGACTCTGCCCAAGCAAGACTGCCAATAGTGATGAGAATGATAAACATAAATGTTATGCCGGTTATGTAGAGTGTTGCTCGCCCGAAGTGAGGGAAAAGGAGCTAGCAAATAAGACCGCCAATGATGTAGCATGTAGAAAGTGATATATTGAGGTTAAATGCCTGAACCTTGGAGAATCTAGCCTATTGAAGAAAGACAACAGAGTAACTGAGGATAGCGTTGCCGCAAAGAATTTGAGCTGCCCAAACTACGCAGTTCTATCTTGTTAGTAATAACTCAACATAGTGACTATAGACTTATAATCTCTGTTTAGCAAAGATCCGTGCCATGAAAGCACTCAAGGTACGTTGACTTTACGGTTTCGGCTCTCTCCATTTGTGTTGTATAGGTAATATATGTAAGCGTACTTTCCACTTACTCAGCCTTATTACTTGACTCCCCCCGCAGACGAGTTAGACTACGTCTAGCTTCGTCCAGGTTTCTGCGCTGCATAGAGTTCCAAGGTGATTCTAGCGTAAGGAATGCTCTAACAAAGAGGGGAAGTGGCTAAATCCATTGCAACGCGAAAGGTAATTTCTAACTGAGGTTGCCTTCTACACTGATGACAGCGCGAATGACACCTGATGAGAGTAAGATGCCGCCGCCCTAGTATATATAGATATATGCTGTAACGTATAGCCGTAGTTTTGTCGGAATAACTTCGGAAGTATAGGTAGTTGATAGAGTCTGATATATAAATAAATGTTATGCTTAGTAATGGATAGGAATCACCTGAAAAACCCCCCATGGAATACTGCATATTGCTTCCCTAAAGGTAAGGACTGATAGGCTAGGTGCAAAAAAAATGACGAAGATAGCTATAGCTATCCATACTATGAACATCATTATTGTTTTCCTACAGCTAAAGCGGTCTTAGTAGAAGCTGTTTATAATCAGGCCTACTAGTTAACCTATCAAGGTAGAGTTGGTCAAGCTAGACTGCTATGCCACAGTGATGAGATTTTTGCCTGTTATAGGATTAAATGTCCTGAATTTATTTGTGAATTGCGTCTGACTATAGAAAGAGGTGATCTAGATTAATTGTTAGTTGCCTAGTCCCACCAGCTCTTAACAATATACAATAACAATATTATAGCTCTCTATAATCAGACTCATAGATAAAAACATTGCCCAAAATACAGCCTTCTTATACTTCTTCACCGCTTGCAAGATTGTTAGCTTATGATCGGTGACATCGCTGTTCTCGGCTCTACAGATAAACTCCTGTACTTCGGGATTATTTAGGTCGAACTCGAGAACTTCCCGGCTTGTTGGGGTAACCTCTGTTGTTGCCATAACTTCAAACTTTTTGATTGTAGAAGATGTATAATAGCGGTAGGATATATAGAGAGAGAATATAGAGGATTGAGTCATTACATTGTGCATATATGTAGGTTTTTGACCACGACTACCAGCCCGCTACTGGAGTGAGCCCGAGATTTGCGAGCCCTGTAGGGAAGTAAGCTAGGGCCACTATACTAGGACCAGTACGATGCCCCCAGCGGATTTCTGGCTCCTACTTCCCTCATAGAAGGCTTCACTCTGTTTACTGCCCTGTTAGGGTTATCTAGAGCCCAGACTGGGCATCAACACGATATCTAGAATGATTATTTGAGGTCAATTTACGTTGCTTTGTGTTCAACGATATCCTGCTAATACTATAGCAGTTACAGTAGGTAGAGACCCAAGCACAGCTTAGTACGTATAATTAATTTTCCTCCTTCCCGCTACTATAGAGGCCAGAATTTGGAACGGATCGTCAGCTATAGCGGGAATAATCCCAATATATATATTGCCCGTTTAATCTTAGAGCCTATATTATGCTAATGGAGATGTAATGGCTATATCTAGTTTAGATTGCTAGCCATCGCGCCTATGCTTTCTAACTTAGCCTAGTAACTTAAGTCTATTAGTCTCCTTCTGAAGCAGTCAGTCTTTAATAGGAATACTGTAATTTGCGGGGAGGTAAAGAAACATTTGTGGTTCTATAGGTTTAACTTTCCCATTAATGGCAGTTTCTGCCTAGCTATACGTTTCTAGGGCCACCTCCTCCGCTTTTGCGTTGGCCCTGACTCACGGTTATCCACTGAACTTCCTTGTTTTGTAGAGAACTACACAATTGAACGCTTTAGTCCGCATTCAGCAATTTTCCAGCTATTTCCCTGAAACCATGGAAGCTATGTCGCTAAGGTCGGACCGTTTTTGTTTACCCCTCGCCCTCCGCATATGACAAGCTAATCAGCGAAATATACCGCCGCTAAAGCTGATAGAAGTGACTGTCACGCTAAGCTTCCCTCAAGCGATCCCCAAGTGCGCTCGTTAGCTTCTTCTATGAAGCGAGCTCCCACAAGACAATATTGCCCGTAATTTTACGCACAACAAAGTGACTCCTCTAATATAGAGACTGAATACATGGTATTAGTGAAGTTTTGCTGAGTCGTCATTTTGGTTAATTCAGAGGGTTATAGTCACAAACTTATTTATTATTACTAGGCAATAAGCTATTCTAATGCCTTACAGACCTATCTTAGGATTCTTCTTTCTAGTAGCTTCTAGTAAGGTGTTGGTGCTCTCCTGTAGAGTCTACACACACATGGCCCTATCACCACCTCAATTGACGCAAAGAAAATAGGGGATTGCAATAAGTTTGTGAGGGTTGTTGTCAAGGGTCCAAGGTTCTGATCCATAAAGTGAAGTAAAGGAGTCGTCACCCAGCTATACACCTTGAAATGTAATACTCTGTATGCCTGACATCATCTTGACGTTAATATTAGCCTTATCCTTGACCGGTTTGTTGAGAATCCTTAACTTGTTAATATCTAACCCTAAATTATCCACGCTCTCGATGTAATAGACAAGTGGTCTATATATAATATAGACCTCATCTTTGCCGCTTCTTGGATTAGTATAGATCTTTCATAGCTGTACTAGTAGTTGCAACTCTATGAGTGACCTAGCTAGTATATTTAGGTATAGATAACTGTCCTTCTGTTTTCTGATTAGTGAATATGTTCAGCCGGAAGCCCAGCTGGGAATCCGCAGAGCTAGACGATAAGATTTCTCAACCTTGATTGTTACTTCTCCTGTCCATGGTATTGATGACTTCATAGAAATGGTGCCGCTAGTATCTGGTAGGGCAAAATTGCTGGTGATGTATTAATATACTGCCAAGAGTCGTTGGTTGGAGTTGTAGCTATAGATCAGTGAGCCGAGATTCCCAAGGAGTTTTGCTACATTCGGTGGACAGTAAGCAACGTTAAACCATTTGCTTCACTTCTTCGGCTTATTAGTGAGGGTTCGCAGTACATTCTGATAGTAGAAAGCATCTCCTTCCACGCTCACTGCGCCCAGGAACGCATTGTATAGAGTAATTTCCATTACATCACCGTACTTACCTTGTAGATCTATCCGCAAAAGACGGCTACACCAATTCACCAGCGCAAACGAAGCACAAGTCTCAGCATAACAACCAGCGTCTTCAAGATCTGGAAGCAGGTAGGGTGGTCCAAACCCTTCCCATTGTCGAACAGAACCTATGGCGCCGGTAACGTATAGTTTTCGATCCGCCATATCTCGCCACAGTCGTTCGAGAGCAGGCTTAAGCTTGGTAACTTCTGTGTCAGTCGTAGCACGAGTCTCATTGAGGCTGTGCCAGGCTTGTGTCAGCACGACTTAAGAGGAGCATGATCAGTCCATTCCCAGCTGCGGATGGCTTGACTGAAGGAACCACATTGTTGTGAAATCGCCGAGAGTGCAGCCGATGAGACAGCGCAAGGTGTTGATGGCAGCTCCCTTCCATGTCATGCGAGCTGTCCAAAACTTCGCTGAGGTTAAGCGCGACGCCTCGGTGGTTGCGCAAGAATGGGATTGTTGAAAATGACGAAGCCATGGCTACCATACCGCCGAAAATTAGAAGCTCGCCAGCATGGAAAGCGTGCCACACGCATGCGGCTCGCCAGGATCACCTCCGTCTTATTCAAGTGGTTGACAGAATATGGGACAGAAATTCAATGACAGCTGCCTGCGTGAGTACTGCCGCCTTTTCCCAAACTCGCCTATACCAGAAATGCTAGTGGGAGCAGTGAGCTATTTCCGTGGAATCAAACATGTACACCGTCTATTTCACCTCCGAAGCGTGTCCATTGTAATTGAGCATTCTTACTTACTCTGTGTCGCTATCATCTGCTCCTCAAGAACTACATGGCCTTGACCTGTGAACGACTTGTCTTTGATGTGTTAGGTAAGGCTCCTGGTCCAATGAAGTAGATCTGAACTTGATTTGGAATGGATGTTGGTCCAGGGCTACAGACAGAAATAATGAGCCCTGGACCAGCGCGACCCTTCCTACGTCAAGTATTAATGCAGCATTTTGAAACACGTGTTTGACGAGATTCTGTCAGTGAGATTAGAAATAGTGCAGAATGCGAAGGGCGTGAACAAGGCCTCATCGTGCGGATACACGAAATAGGATCGAGGGTCGATCCGCCTTCAGCGAATCTTGTCCTTTGCAGAAGAGTGCTCAAGTTAGAAGTTGCGCTAAAAGCTTTCACGGTTCACTATTCGTTGGAAGCGAGAGTCATGACGATCCTATTCGCAACTTTGGGAGTGAACCGCGACTGCCATCGTTGTTTTGCTGAGTAACACGAGACATGTGGAAGCTCCTGTAGTGTTGCCTACCCGTGTTGTCTTCTCGAATTCAGGCAGCAAATTCCGGCACCATCGAGACAGCTATGTGGGAGAATTACGTTGTTTATGCAAAGGAACGATCAGTACTAATTAAATGATGGTAAACATAGAGGCGGCTAAGAAGCGGCTTGAATGTTATTTTGAGCTGAGGGAGATGGACAGACAGTAAGGCCCGCTTCCTGCGATCCGCTTGTTGCATGTAGATTAATTTGGAGTATATTGAGCGATTCTTGAATCCAACTACTGCTCAATAATGGAGCTTCTCCGTCGTAGCACCTCGCCATCTTGCGTAGGAGGACCCTTGTAGTTCTTGCGGCCCCAAACAAAATACCACAGCGCTGAAACCACAGTACCTCCAATGAAGACAACAGATCCGTAGTTCATCGTTTCTAGGGTGGTAGGGTTGAAAAAAGGGAAGCTGAAAAGGGGAAGGACAAACATGGTCCACGCTGCGGAAGATTGTTGTTAGTAGAGTTCACATACCTCCAGAGATTCTGGAAGCTGACGCACCTATAGAGACGACGTTGCAAATTACACCAATGACACCAAAGTCCCATGAACCTGCAGATAGGTGCTTGCGTCCGCCAAACAATGAGGCTACAATCGGCATAACGTACGCAATGGTCAAAAAGATAACAGCAGAGCCGCTGAAGGCGCTGAAGGCAGCATAGGACCCGAAGTAGATCAGACCGAGCAGGATTTGGGTAGCCATGCTCAGCATCATGGCGTTCAGAGGAACATCGAGCTTTGCGTTGACCTGCTTCCACAATCCAGAGCCTGGGATGGCGCCGTCTCGTGAGAATGCCCAGACGCAGCGAGATGATGCAGTGGTAACGGCAA
>NW_008481803.1:398404-399060 GCF_000365145.1 Cyphellophora europaea CBS 101466 | reverse complement strand
GTGGTAACGGCAACGCCACAAATGATTCCAAGGACAATGATGGGGACGGTGAGAGCGAAGGCGCCACCCTCGCTACCAATTGCTGAGCGGAGAATAAACGGAAGTGGTTGACCGTAAGGGTCACTGATGACTTCTTCGATGGCAGGCATGACGAACATGAGAGGGATGAGGAAGATGAAACCGCAAAGCCAGCTCAGGAATAGAGCGCCGCACATGGCCTTGGGAACCTGGGTGGCAGGGCTTTTAGTCTCTTCGCACATGCTGTTGTGTGGTTAGAACACGCAAGACCACTATCACATTCGGGACTCACGAAAGAATCATGCCTGTAGCAAAAGTCGCATAGGCAGCGTGAAGAAGACCGATGCAGAAGGACCAGCCATCGGCCCAGCCAGTGCTGGCTTGGAATGTACCCAAAGCAAAGCCTGCGCTGTTGCGGCCATTGCGAGCTATGGCAAGAACACAGATGAGGATAGCGAAGACACCAGCAAACGTCCAGAAGATGGCGGCAGTCTATGTAGAGTCACGGTTTAGTACTGATCATGTTGGGGCTTTTGAGTCAACTCACATCCAGAAGAGGCAGCCATTTGTTCCCAAGAGCAGAGATGGCGTTGCAAATGAGAGTGATGGCGACGAAAATGAGATAGTACTGATAAGGT
>NW_008481803.1:375609-397222 GCF_000365145.1 Cyphellophora europaea CBS 101466 | reverse complement strand
GCTTGGGGCCAGATAGTGTGTCCGGGGAGGGCTTTCGTAGAAAGAAGGTCGCCTTGGGCCAGAGGTGCTTAGGGCGCGAAATACGTAGAGATACAGCAAAGGCAGCGAGAACGTGTCGCGTGAAGAGGACAAAAGAAAAGTCTCGATGGAAGGATCAGCTCAGGCATTTAATTCAAAGCCAGCACCCGAGGCGACAATCCACCACCCAAGCAGCATCCGGCGATGAAACTCCATTTCGGGAGGACTAGCTTTTCTGCACCTAGCCCAGAATACAGAGCCTTGCAAAATTCGCATGGCACAAACAGTTCGTTTTTAGAATGTTCTTTGACTATAGTGGAGTTCACCATGCATGTACTATGACTGATCAAGTTAAGTGCACGAAGGAACTTCATCCAATCGATAGATGTAAATATCTCTCCGCTTATTGTAATGACAACTTGATATGCTGGTTCGTTGAAGACCTGTGACCCCATGATAACTAATTTACCTTTCCGCATACTGTAAGACATTTGAACCAAGCGAAGACTGTGTTTTGCTACTTCTCAGGAGGGCTAGTAGCCCCGTTGTCCAGCAGCATCTACACTATCACTGTGTGGCCACCCCGGGATGCCGCCTGTAGCGCGTTGCTATAGTAGCCTCCTTGAGCGTTGATATCCGCTCCCTGGTCCAGCAGCATCTGCACCACTGCTGTGTAGCTACCCTAGGATGCCGCCTGTAGCGTATTGCTATACTCGCCTCCTTGTGCGTTGACATTAGTACCTGTATCCAGCAGCATCTGCACCACTGTCTCCTGCCCCATAAATAATGCCGCCTGCAGCGCGTTGCTAAACACGCCTTGTTGTGCGTTCACATCAGCACCCGTGTCCAGTAGCATCTGCACCACTATCTTATAGCCTCGCTCTACTACTGCCTGCAACACACTGCTATACTCGCCTCCTTGTGCATGGACATCAGCACCCATATCTAGCAGCATCTGCACCACTATCTCCTACCCTGTAAATAATGCTGCCTATAGCGTATTGCCATAGAGGCCTCCTTGTGCGTTGACATTAGCACCCTTGGCCAGCAGCACCTGTACTACCATCTCATGGCTACTGTATAATGACGCCTGCAGCACATTGCTATACTCACCTCCTTGTGCGTTAATATTGGCACCCGCGTCTAGCAGCATCTATACCACTTCCTCATGGCTATACCGGGATGCTGCCTACAGTGCGTTGCCATAGTGGCCTCCTTGTGCGTTAACATCAGCACCTACGTCTAGCAGCATCTGTACCACCCTCTCATGGCCACCTACTGATGCTGCCTGCAGTGTGTTGCTATCAAAGCCTCCTTATGCATTAACATCAGCTCCCTGGTCTAGCAGCATCTGCACCACCACTGTGTAGCCATCACATGATGCTGCCTGTAGCGTGTTGCTATATAAGCTGCCTTATACATGGACATCAGTACCCACATCCAGCAGCATCCGCACCACTGTCTTGTAGCCATATTAACTAGCCTAGATAACAGTGCTATTACCCTAGCTATCACACTTATCAATCTTAACTGTACTAATCTACCCTAGTATTTACACTATAGATTCTCTATATCCTAAAAGGGCTGCTAGTTAAAGTTTATTAATATTCAGTAGATTAGTGTAGCAATCTAATAATTACTAGTAAATAAGGAACTATAGTTGCTAAAGGCTGTCTACTTTATAGTAGAATAACATTAGTTTTACCACATCCATATTATTTACTGTGCCTTGTGCTGCGCAGAAGTATAACAGCTAGTGTTCCACTGTATATATCATCAATATCTCAATCTCATTATTAGACCACAGAATCTTCTTGACTGATGAATACATCTTGATTTGCCAAACCACATCCTGAGTGATATCTAAGACATCCTGTAACCTTAAGAAATCTATATAGATCTAAGCTATCACTACTTTGGTCTAATTCAGGTTAAGATAGTACTTCTATCCTAATAGTGGATTACACACCTGGCTATCCACTAAGAGAAACTCCTTAGCTATCTAGTGGATAAGATAGATCTAGTTATGGTTAAAGAATATAAATAACCTGCACTAGCACTAAAGACTGCCACTCACCTATAATAGATCTAAGTGCACCTGACTCACCCTCTTTACATCCTGTGATCTCTGAGACGCAATCCTTAGGATAATCACTATCTCCCTCACTATTAGTGGGCGCTAACTTCTCACTATAATCTATAAAATCTGTACTACCTTGCCTCTCTAGTTATAGTTAATACAGTTAAGGATCTTCTTGTACATATCTTCCACCATCTAGGGAAGTAGGAGAATTAACTCCTTCTTAGGTGTAAAACTATTGCGGTATATTGTATAGATACCCTTAATAGCTAAGTAAAGCCACAGGTATATCTAGTACTCCATCTACTGCAGCTTAATTTATAGTTTATCAGTAATAGCCAAGTGTAGGTTTAAGTTACTACCAAGCTTGGCAATATATATTTAGATCACAAGGTTAATCTCGCAGTGTATTTAATCATTCTCTTCTTCCCCTCATAATCAGATCGTCAGAAGGTCCGACAATATCTGCTGAAAGACATACTGGATATTGTTATAGGGCCGGCTAGTGACCACAAACTTTAACTAGCTTCTTTAGTGTGTATATAATAGTCGCTACATATTGTGATAGAACCAGGCCAACATCTAAATTAGTGTTAATTGGTCCGCCTATTAATATTTATCTAAGATATCCAGGATGCATGTCACCTCCTGTACTTCAGTATCACTTATAGCAGTGAGCAGTGTTCACTAGAGCTACACTACATCTAACTGTATCTTATCCGGCTTATTAGGATTATAGATAGTTAGTGTATAGTGGATTAGTCTTAGCTATTGTGTAAGCAACTAGTAAAGGATAGTACACAGAGCGATCACAGTATGATCCTGCTCCTTATTCTCTTTAAAGAAGAAGTAGTAGATACTGCGCATGCTTGAGCCCTATAGCTTATAATCTACCAGCAACTTGGCCAATATCAACTTGCTATAGCTAGAATTGGCTAAAATCCACAAGAGACTATCACCTTCACTGTTATGCTATCACTAATACTGCTCATATTATAGCACCTACTAGCACATCTCCTCTACTTAGTTAGGATTCCTATCCTTCTACTCCTTATAACTACTAATTAGTTTAAATGCTTGATAGTAACGTTGATATTTATTGTCTTACTAATAGTTCATCTATGCCTATAGGGCATAAGTCTAAGTCTAGAAGTCCTATTACAGGTCCTGCAGAATATCTGTTATATAAGTCTGTTAGCCCTATTGTTCAGTATAGAGACTGTAAAGCATTAAATAGGTTGCATTAGAACTTTTTAATAAAAAAAGGTACTAGGTATTAGTTGCCTAGTATCACTACTCACCAACAATATTCTAGACACTTTTATAGATAGGTCTCTCCTGGCTAGCTTGTGCCAGCACTACATAGAACAGAAACTCTTTTATATACACCACTACCATCATCACCACATACAGATACTACACATTATTCTTAGAACTATCCACATAGTTATAGATTCCCCAAATCACTAGGTATAGAAAGTTACTTATTAGCCTCATAGTCTTTATCTCAATATAAAGCGCACTATACTAATCTTATAGCTAGTTACACACCATTGCATCCTTCACTACTACATTACTCAAAGCAATAATACTATAATATAGCACTAATGCCAAGCTCTTTTATACCTTATATTAATGTCTACTATTACACTCACTAGCAGCATTATTAATATGGGTGTGGCAAATAATACATATTAACCAGTCTGGCACGTCAGGCTATATAAACCCATTATTCTTTAACATTAAGTTCTTCCTCACCACCTTATTAATATACTGAATAATCTTACTAGGCTATAGTTAATACTACACCTGTACCTGTAATAGCGTCTATAGCAGTATCTTTAGCGGCTAATTAAGCTGTCCTTTAACTGTAAATACCTTACTATCCTTGGCCTTACTATAATCATACTATACTACTCTACCCTACATCTTGTCTAGTATACTCACCACTATATCTCCTAGCTAGATGTTTACTCCTTAGGCTAGATTGAGAATATCACCACTAATACCTACTATCAGCCTAACCCACAGCTCAGGGAACGTTCACACTATGTCCTTCGCCACCGTCACTGCCGACACCACCCTATCCACTCCTGCTGGCATGCACGTGATCACCACGTTGTGTTAATGTATTCTTCCCAGCACATAGCTATTGTGATCCTGCTTGTCTTGTCCTGCAATTATTGGATGCTCTTCATCCAGCATCGCCATCGCGGCCGTGAACTCGGTGTCTAGTGCACATATCCAACCAATATGGTAGTCTTGCACCGTGAGGCTCGACATTGTAGGAGAAGGTAGGAGACCGAATAGGGGCAGTCGCAAGTTTCCAATCGATGTTCGAATATCAGGCCCTAAAGACGATCAGTACAATCATGTTGGCAGTTCTGCACCATCAGGCTGGGGGGCAGCATCGTTTTCAGCTGCGCGGTCCGCGAAGCCCCAAAGCCGCCGCTCCCTGCATTTACGAATGCGATTCTGAAACCAATCACTGACACCCTGGGCCATTGACAACAAGGCTACAGTACAGTACTGTACCAGGTGGCAGCGCGGCTAGACCAACGCGAGATGGACCAGGTGTCCACTCAGCGCGCTCTGGGTTTTGTTGGCACGTGACGATCGCTGCAGTCTAAATTGGGAAGCGACTCCACCGCCGCTCATCTGGAGAGCTTCTCCAGGCCTTCCCCGGTGTTACTTTGTCCTGTGAGATGCTTAGGCTCGACAGCATGCGGGTCACGGCAACAATTCTTCAGCCAGGTATCTTGATCAGTCGTATAACTTTTAAATGTCCACTCACGGTAGTCAGCAGCAACAGCAGCAGCAGCAGCAACAGAAAGCCATACATGGAACAGCATCGATCGTGTTACCTTTTCTATTAACGACGTGAGCCATTTCAGCACAGCTGTATCGCCTTATCTGATCTATCACCAGTTGTCTACACTTCCGCCGACATGTTACATGTATGTCTAAGACTCTGGTAATGGTTGTCGTTGCAGAAGACTGAAAGTTACAGCTTCTTGGACAGGGCATCGTACAATCGACTTGGTCATAATCGCGCAACACTGCTAGCCAGTTTCAATGTGCCAACTTCCCTCGCAAGACAATGTTTCGTCGATTTCAATGGCTACTTCGGCACGCACACATCCCTTGATATTAACGAGCGGCTCGAAAGCTGCAGTAAGACCTGCTTTGTCGCGCAGGTTCGTCCTGGCTGATTCTTGGCAACAGCATTGTGGTTGCGATGTTTATCGAAGCTAGTGCGCGCCTCGCCGCTTACCATGCGCGAAGACCTCACGGATGATATGGGCTCTGATCGAAACTATACCTGGTTTGAGATGGATTTCTTCACTCACTGGACAGCGCCGAACCGTTGTCGCGTGTTGTGCATCGACACTCCTCCGAGTTTCCAGGCGGCGCTTCTTGCAAGCCTCCAGGAGTTGTCGGCCATTCGCACAGCCGACGGGTGCGCTATGATTCGAGCTGTGGTCACTGAACTCATCAGTGTCCTGGACAGGTCGGTCTGGCGACTGCGAGACCATGTCCGTAGTTTAGAACAGGTAGGTAATCGCATCGCATCCAGTCTTCATGATCTGCTGTAACAAGAATTGAGGTAGGCTCGTCGAAGCCGACAGAAGCACTTCGACGACATGCATGATCTCGCTCGACACGGGACGCAGCTTTCTGAGGTCTTGGATGTGTCGGTCCAGTCACTGGAAAGGTTATGTGAGTATCAAGATACGATGCATGACAGACATCAATCAGAACTGTCGTTGAACTACCGCGTGCAAGCTGCCGAATCCCTCCGCTTCCAGACTCAGGCTGTACATAATCTGAAGTTGCGCTCTGACGCCAACAATCAGCGTCTCCAGAACGAATTGACCCTGGTGAGTTTCAGCAGCATGCCGTCACGTCTGTACACGACCTTGACAGTCCCAGGCATTCTACAGCGTGGCTAGTATGGAGAACTCGGTCATCAAGTCGATCACCATCCTGACTATGTTCTTTTTACCAGCTACTTACATCTGTGTACGTTCTATCCGCTTCCATTCCATGTACATGAATAGTTGCTAACAATGAAGCAGGCCTTGTTCAGCACCACCTTTTTCTCATTCGGCGCACAAGGTTTGGAAGTGTCGGGCAAGTTCTGGCTCTACTGGGCAGTCACCATCCCGGCCACTGCGTCCATTGTCATGGGATACTGGTTGTTCTTGAGGGGCGCGATACGGAACAGACAGCCAAGGGGAAGCATACGTCTGTCCCACGTTGCCTCGGGGCACTGACTCCGCAACCCTCAGCCTTTGGCGTATCGCATGATAGCATGACTAGGATCTTATACTCGACGAGATAACACCGGCCTTCCCGATGATCGGTATCGTCTGCGAAGAATAGTGAGATTTATTTTGATGCACAAACATGCATGGAGTTGGTTACCATGGCTCCCGCTAAAACCACTGGATATATATTCCACACATGCCGCAACGTCCCTGGCGCAAAATTCTCCTCCTCCTGTGCACATATCTGCTGGAAAGCGAGATGATGGCCCTGTGGGCAGTGTCCGTAGGCTGGTATTGTCAAACATGTCATGGACCTTGGAGCAAAGGACGCAGTACAATGTTTGAGGGGCAGAAGATTCTAGAAACTCCGTCACGTGACTCGCTGTTGTGGACGATCTGGCATCTAGCAGTTTCTGCTGCATCGTTTCTACAGTACAAAGGACGATGGCACCTCCTCTCCCAGTGGAAGTACATGATCAAATTCGTCACATGATAGACGTGGGCTTTGGCGACACAGCTATTCATAAGGTAGTCCCCTGCAGCCGCAATGGCGTCGGCCGGATACGCTACAACCTGCAGACGTTCGGGCGCACTACTGCACCCCGCAACCGCCGGGGCCGACGACGATCGCTAACCGAGGAGATGCGTGATGCCCTTCTCGAATATCTCCGAATCTGGCCGGACCGAAAACTCCAAGAGCAGGTTGAATATTTAGCAGACACATTTGGTGTCCTTGTCTCCACGTCAACAGTGAGCAGGGCACTCAAGCGGGTAAAGTGGTCAAAGAAGAACAATCGTCGAGTTGCTCAGCAGAGTGACCCAGATCTTCAGGATTTATTCCTGCACACTATCGCGCCAATGGAGTGCAAGCAACTCGTATTTGTGGATGAGACAGGCTGCGAGCCACGAGACGGGTTTAGGCCACAGGGTTGGGCCCCGATAGGCACGACACCAGTGCAAATCGCCCAATTTCAGCGCGGCCAACGACTCCACGTGTTGCCGGCATACACGTGCGATGGTGTCATCCATTTCAAAGTCTACAAAGGGACAACAACTGCGGCGGTATTTGAGAGATTTATTGAGGAGCTCCTCATACGTTGTAATCCATGGCCCGAGCCTTGCTCTGTGCTGGTGATGGATAATGCGTCCTTTCACCATTCAGACAAAGTCCAAAGGATGTGTCGAGCGGCTGGGGTTAAAATCATGTATCTGTCTCCTTACTCCCCACGCCTAAACCCCATTGAAGAATTCTTTGCCGAGCTCAAGGCGTTTCTGAAGAGCCAGTGGACGGCATACGGTGGGACGACAGAACGAGATTTCGCCGCGTTCCTGGAGTGGTGCGTAGAGCGCGTGGGCCGAAATCAGGACAGTGCGAAAGGTCACTTCAGGAATGCTGGCTATGTTTGTTCGGGATATGGTATGAACGGAAGTCAGTGCCATTGATGTGTACGTAAGGCTGTAGAATTTCAATGTTTCCCAGTATCACGCCAGTGTCAAAACCATGAATCTATTCCTCCCTATCACTCTGGATGGTCACCTCAACATCGACAGTGAACAGTGTCGGTCACGAAGACGCTAGTCGTTGCATCGGCGACGCTTGGCCCACACGGGGATGTCATTGATAAAGCGCTTGGCAGTACCGACACGGACGCCTTTCTCGACTAGGAATGTAACGTCTTGCTCGCTATAAATCTGCTGCAGATCGCGGTAGTCTTCCAGGGTTGCGGTGCAGGCCTTGTCGACGTCTGCTTTGTACTTCGGGTCCTCCACCCGTGACTTTTGCCACGTACTGTACTCTCGGACCCTCAAATCGAGCGGGCTTGGAATGTCGAGTGGTCCCGTTGCTTGTGTTGAGGTTTGCTCATGACCACCGTCTGTCGACGACTTAGGAGCAGAGCACGGAGGACAGTCTGGAAAGTGGTTGTTAATCGTGATGGGAGTCATGCCGACGGCTGACTTGGCTGACTTGGCTTGACCGGGCTCGCCTCTCTGACGTTCCTCGGCGAAAAGTTGTCGACGAAAATCATCAGGCACATCATCCTGGCTGTTGAGCGTCATGCCGTTCAGCTTGCGTTCTACGAGATCTTCTAAGTGGTACGTGAACATCTTATAGTGCCGCTTGCTGACCGGATCAACAAAACAGTGAGGTCCTTTAGCGCATGAATTGGGACAACGCATGACACGGTACACATCCGCGTAAGTGTCAGCCTCACCGGTACTCTCTTGTTGGGCATGAAGTTGATTAAGACGTCGCTGTCGCATCCGCTGTGTGGCGGACAACGTGCTCTTCTTCCTACCTGGCTGAGAGAGAGCGCTGACGGGTTGCTGGTTTGGCAGAATATAGTGAAAGGTGATGTCCACTCGGAGTTTCTTGCCCGACTGGAATAAATCGGCCCACTGTGTCAGCTGATTGTCAATCACTTGCCATTCAATATTCTCTTCAAACCGTTTGACGAGCTTCCGCGCAGCACGTCCCACCGAAACGGTCAAAACGGTGTGACCGACCTGATAAGCGGTGTTGGACCCGAGCTCTTTCCTCACGAGTTCGTTCACTCGAGATTGCAAGCGCTGCTTCCAGTAGTCTTCTGGGCTCAGCACTACATCAGGCTCTGTATCCCTTACGAATTCTTTCCCATTCGACGATGATGCCGACGACGTTGCCGACCATTGAATGGAATATTGCAGGTAAATGGGCGGATCTTCATCATAGCGTACATCTCTATTCCATTTCTCTAGAGGCAGAAAACCGAGTTTCGGTCGATTTACGATATCCCTCTGATGCGTTCGTGGACGGCCGAGAGCGGCAGTGGGTGACTCAACGGGTGTGGAGGTGTCCAGTGTGCTCGGGACACCTGGCGTTTGCGAGGACCGCACGTGTCGCACTCGCCCATACGGTGGCGTGCCTTGCAACTCACACGGCTGAGGTGAGAAGATGCCCGAGAACAAATCCCGGTCTAATTCAGCCATGTCGAGCCATGGGCACAGGATTCAGTGGTCGCAAGACCACGGGTTGGGTGCGCAGTGTCAGCATCGGCCACGACCAGTGGACCCACCTTCCATGACCTTCTCCAGGTCACCATCACCACCACCACGCATTGCTGTTGCGTGTTCAGAACATGTCGAGGTCAAAGCACTTGCGCTCGTGATTCTGTTGATTCAGCACACACGTCGAGAGCTGCTGGCATGTTTTCTCCCGGTCCTAGCAAGCCCCCTGTGTTTCTCTTGCAGACCTCCCTCATATGCACCACCCAGGTGCTGGCAACCGTGCCTTCAACCGCACCCCATCTCATGGCGAGACCGTGTCTAGATTCGCGACTGTGAGGTTGGGAGGACCTCGTCCGTAATCGATGGTCGCGGCGTCGTGCGATAGGAATCGGAACAACTGTTTGAGCCTCGCTGCCGATTACTTGTCGTCCCGTGACCTTGCGTGAGCAGAGGGTAATTTGAAGAGTAGCAGACAAAACGCAGCTGCGACTTGAGGGCTCGGATAAATATATACGAGTGGACGCCTAGCAGAACCCTTCCGAGAGCTGAATTTCGATTGCCACCACATCCCCGCTGGTGCGGGGCGGAGGTTGGCGGAAACTAGCAAAATCTAGCTTCGAACGCATGCCGATGCCCGAGATTACCTCCTCGTTGATGGCTAGGCATCTCGGAACTGTTTTCGAATTTCTCGTGGATTTTTTGTCACCAGCGGTGAAAGTGTCCGAGTCGTAACACTGCGAATTTGACATCTAAGTAAGGAATAGAAATGCTACCCGAGATTCCCTCAGCTACAGTACAATAACTGCAGTCTTCAGCGCCCATTGGTCTTTATTCTGGGCTGCATGCATGAGTGCGAGCGCGGCCTATGTGAGGTCGGCAGGCAACGCGGCTGAGAGACACAACGCCCCAAGGCTGATAATCAACATCAGGCTCACGACTCTCTGCCTACTGACGATGACAGCTCTTTCACGTACAGGCACTATACTAGTAGCATCCCGTTGACTGCATCTCTCAGGCTACCTCCTTTTGCCATCCTGCGTTGAGCCAGCCCGTTGAAGACGGCCGTGGAGACCACTGTTTATCCTACCTTCGCTTACAATGTCAAGCCTGACCGTTCAAGACTACCACATCGGCTGGATATGCGCCCTGGAGGACGAAATGGCTGCCGCGATAGCGATGCTGGATGAAGAGCACTCGATAATTGCAGGACAAGACAAGCAGGATTACAATAGCTATATGCTGGGAAGAATACATCAACATAACGTGGTGATCGCGTACATGCCAGCAGGAGTAAATGGGGTGGTGTCAGTGGCGATAGTAGTAAAGAACATAGCGTAGACGTTCCCTAAGCTGTGGGTTGGGCTAATAGTAGGTATTAGCAGTAGCATTTCTAATCTAGCCTAAGGAGTAAACATCTAGCTAGGAGATATAGTAATAAGTATACCGGACAAGATATAGGGTAGAGTAATATAGTATAATTATAGTAAGGCTAAGGATAGTGGGGTATTTACAGTTAAAGGACAGCTTAACTAGCTACTAGAGATGCTGCTATAGATGCTGTTATAGGTACAGGCACAGTATTAACTACAGCCTAGTAAGATTATCTAGTATATTGATAAGGTAGTAGGGAAGAACTTGATGTTGGAGGATAATAGGTTTGTATAGCCTAATATACTAGACTGGCTGATGTATACTATTTACTACACCCATATTGACAATACTGCTGGTGGGTGTAATAGTGGATATTAACATAAGGTATAGAAGAGCTTGACACTAGTGCTATATTATGGTATTATTGCTTTAGGTAATGTGGTGGTAAAGGATGCAGTGATGTGTAACCGGCTGTAAGATTAGTATAGTGCGCTCTGTATTAAGATAGAGGCCGTGAGGCTAATAAGCAACTTTCTATGCCTAGTGATTCAGGGAATCTATGACTATATAGATAGTTCTAAGAATAATGTGTGGCATCTATACGTGGTGATAATAGCAGTAATGTATACAAAAGAGTTTCTATTCTATATAGTGCCGGCACAAGCTAGCCAGGAGAAACCCATCTGTAAAAGTGTCTGGGACATTGTTAGTAAGTAGTGGTACTAGGTAACTAACACCTAGTACCTTTTTTTATTAAAAAGTTCTAACGCAATCTATTTAATGCTTTGCAGTCTCTATACTAAATAATAGGGCTAACAGACTTACATAATAGATATTCTACAGGACCTGTGATAGGACTTTCAGACTTAGACTTATGCCCTATAGGCATAGATGAACTATTAGTAAGATAACAAACACTAATGTTACTATTAAGCATTTAAACTAATTAGTAGTTACAAGGAGTAGAAGGATAGGAATCCTAACTAAGTGGAGGGGACATGTTAGTGGGTACTGTAATATAAGCAGTATTGGTGATAGCACAATAGTAAAGGTGATAGTCTCTTGTGGATTTTGACCAATCCTGGCTATAGCAAGTCAGTGTTGGCTAAGTTGCTAATAGATCATGAGCTACAGGGCTTAAGCATGCATAGTATCTACTACTTCTTCTTCAAAGAGAATAAGAAGTAGGACTGTACTATGATCACTCTATATACTATTCTTTATCAGTTACTTATATAATAGCTAAGACTGATTCACTATACACTGGCTATCTATAATCTCAACAAGCTAGATAAGATGCAGTTAGATATAATATAGCTCTAGTGAATACTGCTTGCTGCTACAAGTAATACTGAAGTACAGGAGGTAATATACATCCTAGATGCCTTAGATAAATATTAATAGGTGGACCAATTAACACTGATTTAAATGTTAGCCTAGTTCCATCATAATATGTAGCAACTATTATATATATGCTGGAGAAGCCAGTTAAAGTTTGTGGTCACTAGCCAGCCTTATAACGATATCCAGCATGTCTTTTAGTAGATATTGTTAGACCTTCTAACAATCTAATTACAAGGGGAAGAAGAGAATGATCAAATACACTGTGAGATTAACCTCATGATCTAAATACATATTACTAAGCTTAGTAGTGACTTGGACCTGCACCTAGCTATCACTAATAAACTGTAAGCCAAGCTACAGTAGATAGAGTACTAAACATACCTATGACTTCACTTAGCTATCAAGGGTATCTATACAATATACTGTAACAGTTTTATACCTAAGAAGGAGTTGATTCTCCTACTTCCCTAGACAGTAGAAGATATGTATAAGAAGATCCTTAACCATATTAATCACAACTAGAGAGGCAAGGTAGTGTAGATTTTACAGATTGTAGTGGGAAGTTAGCACCCACTGATAGTGGGGGAGATAGCAATCGCCCTAGGGATTGTATCTTAGAGATCACAGGATGTAAGAAGGGTGAGTTAGGTACACTTAGATCTATTATAAGTAAGTGGTGGTTTTTAGCGCTAGTATAGATTATTTATATTCTTCAATCATAACTAGATCTATCTTATCCACTAGATAGCTAAGGAGTTTCTCTTAGCGGATAACTAGGTGTGTAATCTACTATTAGGATAGAAGCACTATCTTAATCCAGGTTAGACCAAAGCAGTAATGGCTTAGATCTATATAGATTTCTTAAGGCTACAGGATATCTTAGATACTACTCAGGATATAGTTTGGTAAATCAAGACATATTTATTAGTTAAGAAGATTCTGCAGTCTAACAATGAGATTGAGATATTAATGGTGTATACAGCAGAACACTGGCCATTATACTTCTATGCAGTATAAGGCACAGTAAATAATGTGGATATAGCAAAACTAATACTATTCTACTACAAAGTAGATAGTCTTTAGCAACTATAGTTCCCTATCTACTAGTAATCATTAGATTACTATACTAATCTACTGGATATTAATGAACTTTAACTGGCAGCCCTTTTAGAATATAGGGAATCTATAGTGTAAATACTAGGGCAGATTAGTACAGTTAAGATTAATAAGTGTGATAGCCAGGGTAATAGCGCTGTTATCTAGGCTAGTTAATATGGCTACAAGACAGTGGTGTAGATGCTGCTGGCTGTGGGTGCTGATATTAATACACAAGGAGGCGAGTATGATAATATGCTGTAGGTGGCATCCTGGAATAGCCATGAGGAAGTGGTACAGATGCTGCTGAATGTAGGTGCTAATGTTGATACATAAGGAGGCAAGTATGGTAACGCGTTGTAGGTAGTATTAGATAGTGGCTATAAGATGGTGATGCAGATGCTGCTAGACGTGGGTACTGATATTAATGCACAAGGAGGCTACTATAGCAACACGCTATAGGCGGCATTAGATAGTAGTCAGGAGACAGTGGTGTAGATGTTGCTGGCTGCAGGTACTAATGTCAACACATAAGGAGGTGAGTATGGTAACGCGCTATAGGCGGCATCCTGGAATGGTCACAAGGAAGTGGTACAGATGCTGCTGGATATGGGTGCTAATATCAACGCACAAGGAGGCTACTATGGCAACACGCTGTAGACAGCATTAGATAGTGACTACAAGACAGTGGTGCAGATGCTACTGGCCACAGGTGCTAATGTTAACGCACAAGGAGGCAAGTATGGTAACGCGCTGCAGGCAGCATCCTGGAATGGCCACAAGAAAGTGGTACAGATACTGCTGAATACGGGTGCCAATATTAACGCACAAGGAGGCCAGTATGTCAACGCACTGTAGGCGGCATTATTCAGTGGCTACAAGATAGTGGTGCAGATACTGCTGGATGCAGGTGCTAATGTCAACGCATAAAGAGGCCAGTATAGGAACGCACTGCAGGCGGCATCACTATATAGCCACAAGACAGTGGTGCAGATACTGCTGGACACAGGTGCTAATGTCCATGCTCAAGGAGACAACTATAGCAACGCGCTGCAGGCGGCATCAGAGGGCGGCTACAAGAGGGTGGTGTAGATGCTGCTGGACACAGGTGCTGATGTCAACGCACAAGGAGGCCGGTATAGGAACGCGTTACAGGCGGCATCAGAGGGTAGCCACAAGATAGTGGTGCAGATGCTGCTAGATACGGGTGCTAATGTTAATGCACAAGGAGGCCTGTATGTTAACACGCTGCAGGCAGCATCAGATGGTGGCCACAAGACGGTGGTACAGATGCTGCTGGATACAGGTGCTAATGTCAACACACAAGGAGGCCTGTATGTCAACGCGCTGCAGGCGGCATCAGATAGTGGCCACAAGACAGTGGTGCAGATGCTACTGGCCACGGGTGCTGATGTTAATGCATAAGGAGGCGAGTATGGTAACGCGCTACAGGCGGCATCCGTAGGTAGCTACACAGCAGTGGTGCAGATGCTGCTGGACTAGAGAGCGGATGTTAACGCACAAGGAGGCGAGTATGGCAACGCGCTGCAGGCAGCATCCTGGAATGGCTACGAGGAAGTGGTACAGATGCTACTGGATATGGGTGCCAATGTCAACACACAAGGAGGCCGGTATGTCAACGCGCTGCAGGCAGCATCATTCGGTGGCTACAAGACGGTGGTGCGGATGCTGCTGGACGCGGGTGCCAATGTCAACGCACGAGGAGGCCGGTATGGCAACGCGCTGCAGGCGGCATCAGCATGTGGCCATGGGACGGTGGTGCAGATGCTGCTGAACCATGGTGCGACGACCGTTTCTTAAGTATAAGAGATGCACTTTCTATACCATCTAAACCATTCTGAAATCATTCTGAACCTTTGCTGGCTGTTAGACCATACGGAGAGGATGGATAACTAAATTATAGCGTAGATTAGATGCTCGATGGGTTTTCAGTCGTCATTACATCAGATGGATGAAGACTTAGGATTGTTGATTGGTCAGAGGCGATCCATGCGCTTAACTCGATCAGCAGTAGCGTGATGCAGAAGAGCTCCACTGTTATGGAGAGCATTCTATAAACAACCCTTTTTCTTGCCATGTGAGTTTTGCAAGGCTCTGTATGCTTTGCAGTGCTGTGGTATGTAGTGATAGACCGGTTAACTTTCTCAGTCGTGTGTCGCCTTGATCTCCACTTGGTGCAGTCTTCACGTGGATTGAGAGATTTCACCAAATCTCAGGGAGGTGCAGCTCTGCAGCCACACTTTTGAGTTTCTGGGGCACACAGACTCAGAGATAGCGAATGACCGCGGCCAAGTGCGCCTAGATGGTTCCAGTGGCGTTCCCCAGGCTTGCAGAGAGTTCGTGAAGGCCTGGAGGCAGGAACCAAACGCCCAATTGATTATCACTTTCCCGAAGCCGCAGCTCAGCTCCGCGGAGACATTCTCTTCTATCCTCGTGTGAAGTTTGTGTCAGCCTGGGGAGGGGCGCAGTCTTTCCGCGTCTTGTTTGCCACATATCTCAGTCTACTCATCCAGACATCCCGTCTATTGCCCGTGACCGCGGATACTGCCGAGCACCGGCCCGATCAAAGGACAGAACCCCAGTTTTGCACCCACCCACAGTCGTTGGCTAACGGAACGTTCAACCAACTCAGAATTAATATCGTTATCCTTGCAATATTAAAGCTATGCCTCGCGAGAATCAGATTATTACTCTCGACGACACAAAACACGACCCTTGTACCCGTGCAATCGAAGTTTTCGTAACAGATATCCACTGTTACAGCGAGGATCTTGAGGACTCTTCGCGACATTAGCTTTGCGACCACGACAAAGTCGATGAGGAAGACCTCATTGCGCATGAAGATGACACATACAAAGCACTGCGCCGAGTGCAAGGTCTACTATAAAATTCGTCAACACGACCGAATGGTGAGTATGAATTTACTAATTGCTGTGTAATTTAATTGTTTCGCTAGTTCATGTTGTTTATAGCACCAAAGTCCCATATCTCTCCCTGATTGCCAACGCGTTGACCTATGGCTTGGGGTTCTTGATGCTGCAGGTCGGGTCGTGCCACTCAGACAAGATTGTGTTTCCGTCGCGCTTTCTTTTGGATTTTTAACAAGACATGCTTGTAATCGGCACTACTTTGTGGAGCGCCTAGAGGTTGATGGTCTCAGCATGGATTTAGGACAGGAACACATTCATCATTCCAAAAGCCAACAATAGTACCAAGCCATTACCGACAAACAAGCGCTTAGCAGGACCAACTCCACCTGAGGCAGCGTTTGTTGGTGCAGCGGCCCCACTGGCGGTAGTACTTGCGCCCATATCCATGCTCGAGCTCTCCGCAGACGTAGCTCCACTTGAAAGAACTGTTGAGGACATCTCCATGGATGACGGCATGGTTGTCATTGTCATCGAAGGGTCCATGTCGGTGGATGGCATTGTCACCGAAGGGTCCATGTCGGTGGATGGCATTGTCATCGAAGGGTCCATGTCGGTGGATGACATTGTCATCGAAGGGTCCATGTCGGTGGATGACATTATCATCGAAGGGTCCATGTCGGTGGATGAGGAGCTTTGCGCGAGGGCACTGCTGGCAAGGAGGGCTGGAACTATGATCGCGTTGAACCGCATGATGGATAGTCTTTCAGGTTCAATGACGAGTTTCCAATTTAATCTTGGCTCAGTAAGATCCTGGAAGTACAGTGGCGAGAAGGAAATATGTAGAGGTGAGAGTAACTGACCCAAGGTCAGGCAAGAACCAGGCATTTAAATAGCGTTGTAAGCATTGTGGAACATTATCTCTGAAATAGACGAGCTCCTACAAGAACACCTTGGCAGATTGCGGCCTTTGTGCCTCAGAAGCCTCCTTAATGATGCAATGCCAGAAATTGCCTGTTGGAGAAGTACAAGCTGGGGATCCGCTAAAATACGCAAAAACAACTCAATCGCCAAGACCCAATCAGAGTGAGATTCGCGTGGGGCTGGAAACGCGCGAAAACCGCTCAAGCGCGGGGAATTCAGCTCGAAACGTGCTGAGAAAGGATGAATGAAACCAGGATTGCTCTTGTTGTGTGGTTATCATTCAACACGGTTATTAGAGTTTATTGTACGAAGATGCAAAGAGCCGTTCCACAAGACCGCTCGGCCGCTCGGCTGCCCGGTGATTATGATAACCTCTTTTGTAGAGTGTCGAGTCCATACCTTCGACGCCTTTCATACTTCAATCACCGTCAGTGGCTTCCTTTACCATTTCTCCTTGCAAAACACTTCTTACTGAGGTCTCACCCCAGCGGCAGGCACGGAAATGTTCGGATCTCGCCAAAAACCGCTTGAAGGGCCAGAAAGCTTTGCCCCAAAGGTGCCAGTACTGCTCGACGCACCAAAGGACGACCCTATCACATATGAGGAGCTTAGCAAGTGTGACGGTACGCGAAGAGAAGAATGCCTATCAGCTGGTGTACTAGGTCGGAGCCACTAATATTCGATTTACAACAGGAGCGGACCCTTCCAAGCCTATACTTATCGCAATCAAGGGCACCGTCTTCGATGTTTCACGAAATCGGGCATATCAACCAGAAGGACCATATTGCGGTACGCCGACCATCTTTCCTTCTTGTCCATCGCTTCGGAACTACGCACGTTCAAATGAATCCCGCGTCCGCAGCGATATCGAAGCCACATTGATATGATGAACATAAGCGACAATAAGAAAAAGATACTAATAAATGATTTAGTTTACGCCGGCAAGGATCCATCCCGAGCCCTGGCGTTATCCAGCTTGAAGCCTGAAGATTGCGTTCCAGAATGGTATGACCTGGAGGATGTATACAAGACGGTGCTGAGCGAGTGGCACGCATTCCTCAGCAAGAGATATAACATTGTTGGCAAAGTACGTATATCTTCATTACACAGTACGAAGTCAACATCCAAGCTATAATTTGTCTTTACCGTTGTGCC
Organism: Cyphellophora europaea CBS 101466; assembly: GCF_000365145.1. Lineage (NCBI taxonomy): Eukaryota > Fungi > Ascomycota > Eurotiomycetes > Chaetothyriales > Cyphellophoraceae > Cyphellophora > Cyphellophora europaea. Next base: position 379,091 of record NW_008481803.1, on the reverse strand, counting down.
TTGAAGGCGGGGAGAACTTGCGCAGTGCCTCGTTAAAGGACTGGCAGTTGCATGTCGAAAGCGCACTTGAAGTACATGCGAAGTCTAAGAACGAATACTGATCCTTGATACCTCACAGGTCCAAGCAGCTAATAATCTATAACCACAAGATATATCTAAGAGACCTATCGTCATACAATCCGCGAATTATTGGCATTCCTGAAATACTGTCGGAGCGGCGCTGCAGTGTTGATGCGCTTCTACATGGACACTTCTGATCTTCGGTTGATCTACGGACTCGAACTTTATGTGCCTCCTGCTTGCCATTGATTATCGTTAAAGGCATGACACTGACAGAATTAAACATAGTCACACTGAAAGAAATCGGCATTCGTGGCCATGAGGTGTATGGGACATCCCATCTGGAACCGAGAGAGAGAAGCAAAAGAACAACCAGTGCAAGCTACTTCATCGCATCTATCTTTAGCGAGAAACACATGGTTGCCAGTTACTTCAGCTGGTTATTCCCAATCATTTGTTTGGCCGTTAACCCGATGCTCTGGCGTGAGATGAGCGCTGACAGCGGCGACGTTGAAACTGTACGCCCTGCCAAACGTGCCCGATCCTAAATGATTGCCCATGTTGTTGCGGCCGCCTATTAGCAATTCATATACTTTGGTGAGCGTTGGAGAGTTGAATGTACTTCGACAATGTGAGTCGCAGCGCTCTTTTGGAAAACCCCGAATGCCCAATAATTAGTATCTAAGAGTCTGAGACATACACATTGATATCCGAGTAATCGCGGTAGGAGAGAGCATTGGTCCATTCCGACAGAGATCGAATTCGAAACTCTGTTCGTATGCGCGGAGTCACGCCCTCAATTCACCGAGATGTCAAGTAGCTAACAGACCTTCTTGCTCTTTTGTCTCCCCTCTCCCCCTTCCAACAGGCTCCGCAATACTTATCAGACTAATCCTGTAAATTTTGAGTTCTGAAATCTTTTCTTCTATCCGTAAAAAACGGTAAATGTGGTGAACAAGATGGTGGCGAAAAGGAAGATTGACTGTGTTGCCTCGAGTGTCAATGGAGCACCGCGATTTTCCATGCTGGTCATGTTGGGATTGTTGGCTGCGTTGTCAATGGACCCAACCATGCCGAACAGTTGCTGCTCATTTTCCACCAGGACCACAGCCATTCCGCTCTGATTTTGCAAATTTAGTGGATACCGTCGTTGAAGTGGAACATGACATACCACTAGATGCCACTGCACATGGCAGTGAAGTAGCCACGCTCCCGGGTTATCTGTGACATAGCTGAGGGGTATTAGTCACTGCTATGTCCAACTCATATCCATTTGAGGCTCTCACCGGATAACCGCCCATCCAGACGCTGGCAAGTCTATTGTGTCGCGAAATGGCGGGTTTTTCAAGTTAATCATTGATGAAGGTGCAGCGTCAACAGAGTCATACGGGAACATGCCCTCGCCAGCTCCAAGGAACCAAAACTTGTGGCCGTGAAGATGAATGGGATGTCCCATCTATTAGAATCGTCGTGTCAGTTATAGTGTGTTTGACGTTTCAGGAATAAGAACAGCGACGCAGACTTACCACGTCCATAGAATCATTTGCAACATGCATAACAAGGTCAACAGTCGAATTGCCTGGCAAGTGTAAAGTGGTAGCAGATTCCCAAGCATCAGAAGCATTGCCGTAGATGATTGGGCGTCTCGGCTCTGAATATGGCTGGTCGCTAATCACCCAGGTCACGATCCCAGTTTGATTGATTGAAAAAAGTTGTGTCAAGTCAGGCGATCCGGTGGGAGGTGTGACACTTTCGAAAGGTGGAAGGTTGTGGTCGTCCAGTTCAGGAGCGTCCAACTTCGCAGAGCCATTCACCAGCATCCAAGATAAGGCCGGATCCTCAACGACGGTCATCTGAGAGTCCATACTGGTGTTCTGAAATTGTCAACCACATTGCTAGCAGCCGCTGTATCTCGCAACTCACCTTGTACGACATCAGCGCATAACCTTCAATTACTTGCTGCATATCGCCATAGGGATATGAAGCGAAACGTAAGGAGTACATCGCCGGTTGCTGATCAAGTTTAACCATTACGGAGTACCGTTGGCCAATCGAAATGTGCAATACCTGTCTCATTTAGCCGATATCCGAAATAATTTTGCGAAAACACTGACTTTGATTTCTTGCGGTTCCACATATAGTCCATCTGCAGCATACACAATCATCGAGTGTCCATCAAGTGAAACACTCATCCTGCTGACCGCCGCTGCATTAACCAAATGAAGAGCAGCCCATCCGCGTGAGGCATCAACATCAAACATGAAGACGTCACTGGTGGTGTTGCTGCATGTCTCTTGCGGAAGAGAACTGGCATTGAAACCTGGCTTAAACATCATCGGCATGCTGCAGCCTTTAGGGCCAAGCGTTGAGATGTCAGACATGCCAGACATGGTGGTCATGTCGGGGTTGGATGTTCCTGTTGGGGACGCCGTACTCGTGTCAGTTGGCATGGAATCTGACATCGACATTGAACTGTGCTCCGACCTCTTGCGCATGCTCATAGATGAGTCCATGGAAATCAAGGCCGTAGTGGTAGATGTTGGCATAGGCATGTCGCTATTCGAGGTGTCTGACATGGATGGCATTGACATTGTCGAGTCCATAGGTACTGAATCATGCGGATCGTTTGCAACGTCGGACTGTATTCCCAGTCCTGGTCCAGCCTGTAGCACGTTCTGGGGTAGGCATCGTACTCTGCCCTGTCCATTAGCCAGGAGGCTGTCCACGCACTGAGGAAATGCTCCAGTAGTGAAATATTCACCATAGACTATATCTGAGGGTCTATGGTACCAGTCGGCCAAAACGACTGGAATTGCGCCTCTCTCAGCTTGGAGCATCTTGCTCAATTCTGCTTTGTCCTCAGCGAGGCTCTCAAAGGGGCGTCGGCGCGAAGAGGAAGGATGAATGATCAACGGTCCGCGGATAGCATCGTTGTAGTACGCTCGGAAGTGAGAGTGATACCAGTAGAAGCCGTATTCAGAGGCGACAGAGAATCGATACGTAAAATTTCCGGTGGCTGGAATTGGGAACTATGGAATTGTAAGCATATTAGATCAAAGGTGGGAATTCAGTAACCTGGGTGACACCCGGCACTCCGTCCATGTCTGGAGTTCCGTCCTGCAAAATACCTGCATTTCCTGTGTCAGTTTCCTTGAGTTGTTTCTCGCAGTGAGCGACTGACCATGCCAGTGAATGGTTTGCTCAACGGGTAGATCATTTTGCACAAAGATTTCGAGTTCGTCTCCTTCCTCGGCCTCAATTAATGGACCAGGTTGTTGACCGTTAATGAGGTAGACCTTGCGCCATACTCCATCTAAAAAATTGATTAGATACAAATGTGATTTGAAATTGAGGTCAGATTCTTTACCGGGAGCTCTGTCGCCTTCATGGATGGTGAGGTTGTAAGAGCGAAGTGCACCGGT
>NW_008481803.1:374004-375104 GCF_000365145.1 Cyphellophora europaea CBS 101466 | reverse complement strand
AACGCGATCTTTATGTTCGTTGTCATCCTCACATCCGTCCCCGCTATATTCATGAGGACCAACCGCCGGTGGCTGGTCCTCCACTCGTGGGGCATTGTGATAACCACATCCATCACCCTCGGAATTGGCTTGCGTACTTGGTACGACACTCTTGAAACGCACAGAACCTTTGGGCTGGTCTGGAACAGTCAAGAAGACTTTAGCCAGTCTCTACTCCAACACAGATTCAAATGCTGCGGTTACACGAATCCTAGTCTTTTTATCCGAGACCAAACATGCCCTGCACAACTTGGCCCTTGCAGAGTTCCGTTCGGAAATTTTGCTAATGAGTTCTTGGACGTCGTTTTTACTACCGTTTTTGGATTTTGCGCCGTCGACGTACTCCTAATGTTGGCTACCATGTGTTTGATTATAGATCGCAAGGAGAGAGAGAGGTTTAGGAAGATTGATATAAAGCTCGGCGGTATGCAGGTTCTGTAGAGAAGTTAAGAGACGTTGATGGTAGGATAGCAACGAGTTGAATTATAGACCAATAGCCACAAAAATGTTGTCAAGTTCTAGACTGTTAAAACATATAGGGTAGTACTAAGGTGTGTCAGGTACTATGTATCCCCTACAAGCCTGAGATCAATGTACATTGCTGATCTAAAATCGACACCACCCCGTCGAACAACGCTTCCATAACTGATTCAGTGGCATGACTTGCCAAATCTTCGCAATTTGAAGTAGTTATAAGGCAACGGCGCGAGAAATCCCCCGATGGCGGACAAGACTGCGGCTGTCCAAAATCTCAGATCATGTAGTGCCACAATTCCACCGGTGAGATTGTAGTCTATCAGGTTTTCGACCAGTTCCATGGCTACCATTGAAATGAAACTCATCCCCGCCGCTGTCCTGATCGACGCTGATACGGGCAATTTGTCCCGCCCAAAATGGAGGAGCGCCGTTTCCAGAATTAGAGAAGTACCAATACCCGCTCCCACTAATTCAAAACTTCTGGTCAGTCGCTTGAACAAGGGTTGAGGTTTCAAACCTACTGGATAGCGCCATTGTGGCACCCATTTCAAACCCAGGATGGTAGGCTTGCAGATACCAAAGAG
>NW_008481803.1:371361-373844 GCF_000365145.1 Cyphellophora europaea CBS 101466 | reverse complement strand
GTCCAAAATTCGACCTTTGAGGCAATCCGCAATGGCACTGCCCGTGATCTCGCACTGCTGTAGTCCCGTGATTGAGTATTCAGCCTTCGTTTTGGCATCGGCGATGGCTCCCAATCTTGCTGGTTGGTTTGATCTCGCATGACAATGGGAGCGTGGCGGATCTGACTCTCGACATGATGGTGCCAAGGGAATCGAGAGAAGCGCATGCGAAGGGGCCGAAAGTTCATATTGTCAGCTGTTCTTCGGAGGGATATTACTGAGCTTTCAACGAGGTGCTGGAATTTCTTCATCAGCCATAATCTAACCTGTTGCCTAGCAACTCGGTGGCACAAATCACGCTTAGGCCGAACTCCTGTCAAAACACCGTGCCGATCCTTTCTACGCAGAAAACCCTCGCAATTCTCGATTGACGAAGTGAGGGGGAAGGACAAGCGTGCTTTGGACGAAGCGCAAAAATGTCGCACTGTTTTGCCTTTCTTGGCACTATCGGCGGGCCCCTTCTCCCGGTCAACTGGTAGAGTAGCCCAAATGGGGCTTTTCTTCTCTGAACGTCCCCCTTCCTGAGTCCCTTCACATAAGAAGAGCGACAGAATGGCCCACATGGAACGTCCACTACAGCTAAGGGACGCTTTGTCGACGGTTCTACCGGCGCAACCCTTCATCTCTCCTGCTGCTGGGTTCCGGTAAGTGCCCCATTTCCGTGTCCAAATATGTTCGGTGGACAAATACTAAGATGCTGGCCAGGCACTTGTCGACGTGATCTCGGTCGGGACTGCGTCAACGACATACATACCTCAGTCTCGGAATGTTTTCTTAATCCTGACCATCCTGATCCTAGCCTGGTCAATCAATCGAGATGGCCTGAGCCGTCGGAACGTCATTAGAATAGCACTCCCCATTTCCATCCTGCAGGGTCAAAAGATCGCCAGCCTTATACTCAACTCCACTGCTCGGGGTAGTAAGTGCCATTGACCGCCCGCGTGGAAGGGCCGGTCGAATTGCGCCTAGATGGGCTGCCGATGGGGTTCAGATACACTCGAAGGTAGTGTTGTCAAGCAGGCAGAAAAGACTAAGTGTGGCTTCCACCTGACTCAGACATTCTTTGAATACAGGCACATGCCAGGATTCTCAACCTTGATATAAGGAAAATGAAATAACGGTGTCCCGCGTCACGTTCGCGTGCAGAATGCCAGCGGTATTTACTACAAGGATCTTGCCCTTGAGGCCATCGAACCGGGAACTGAAGCCTTAGCGACGCTAAAGCCGTTAGCTGGGCGATTAGAAGGTTGTGTGGAGGCATGTTGGTACTGGTACACATTCAGTCGATGAGGATGTGTGAGGTTTAATTATTCAACAGGGGGAGCCAATCAGTAGGTTAAGCAAAGCGAAGGTGTTCTGGCACATATTCACTTCCGGATTGAGTGGGCTACCAGTATCTTGCTAAGTACTTCGAGAGTAAGACAGGCCTTGTCCCGTAACCTTCAACACGCCAATCCGGCCAAATAACAGTTTCCCGGTTCAGCTCTCATGCGCTTCTTCAACAACTTTGCTGGACTTGAGATCTTTGCCAGATCTTTTTATTGCTTCGGAAACGGTCTCAAGTGTCACACCATCCGTAGTGACGACCGTTACAGTTTGATCGGCTACTGAGATCTCAATTGAGATCACCTCGGGTATGCGGTCAACCGCACGCTTAACGGCAGAGGCGCAACCTAGATACAATACATGTCGTGTTAGAAAGAGGCTAACAAACTTCGGAAGAGATTTAGGGATAGTGAACTTGCCTCCGCAGGACATGAAGACATTGAACTCATAAGTGCGAGCCATGAAGACGAGGTAGCGTTGAGAGGTTGTGGTTGGAACAAGGACGATAGCGGGATGTGGTGGGGATGACTAGGAATTGCTGCGTGTCGGGCAATGGGGCTGTGGACGCAGTTATATAGCTGGTCAGTTGTGTTCTCAAGTCAGAGTGCTACTTCCTGTTCTGAGCTATATGTGCCAGTTTCAATAATCTGAGGATGAAACAGTGGGGCCACTGCGTCACTTATGCGCTTTTGGACGCGCTGCAGTCCGCCCCTGTCCAAGTACCAGGCACAAAACGCGCAAACGCTAAAAGCGCTGCGCTTTTTGTGCGTCTTTCTGTGAAGCAAGCCCCACCCGATGACGAGACAGTGTGAGGGCCACACACAATCACAGTCTCCGGACTGGATCAGCGCCACCTCCTTCAGCCCTGCTTTTATCACATAGCTGGAACCCTTCTGCGATGGCCTAGACTTCTATATAGCTTGATTCGCCTGCCTGCGACCCTAGACCTTTTTCTCTGGTTGATTCCTCTACTCATCGCGTGCACTCACGATGGCATCTCAAATGGAACAACATTTGCAAACAACATTTCTCATACCAAACTTACATTGTCCATCTTGCGCCTCACACATCGAGGCAGCCTTGTCTGAGCTCGACCCTAAGCCGTCCTCCATCCAAAT
>NW_008481803.1:362417-363136 GCF_000365145.1 Cyphellophora europaea CBS 101466 | reverse complement strand
GAGGGAGGTGAACCCGAATCGCGTGCCAAGGAACTCATAAACATGATCGAAGCGGTGGGGTATGGTGCCTCAGTTGATCGGTTGCAACCCCACAATGCAAAGAAACCAGAGATGCACAATGCCCCTACTGATGCTTGGCATGCGACCTATAACCTCCATGGTATGACCTGCAGTTCGTGTGTGGGTCACATCACGCGGGCTGTCCAGGCGCTTGATTTCATCAACAAGGTGGAGATCAGCCTTCTCAGCCATATCGCGTCCGTCATTTTCTTGGGCAGGGACAATGTCAGCGCAATCTCCCAGGCCATCGAAGACGCAGGTTATGGCGCAGCCTTAGAGTCAATTACCCCCATTCGTCCGTCTTCAGGACAAGACTCTCTGCGCACAGTATCGATCCGCATCAGCGGGCTGCACTGCGAGCAGTGCCCAAAGCGCATCGAAAGTGCCATCAGCGAGCTGGGATGGGTGACTCTCGGGACCGCACCTTCTTTAAGTGATCCCGTCCTAACCATATCATACATTCCGGACGCGCCTCGAAATACCATCCGGAGCATCTTATCTACCGTCACAAACGTGGATCCTTCTTTCGAAGCCGATACATATCATCCTCCTACGCTGGAAGAACGGTCACGGCAAATGATGGCGAGTGAACAAAGGCACATTTTATACCGTGTGGTCATGTCAATCATTGTGGCAATTCCAGCCTTGATCATTGGCAT
>NW_008481803.1:343524-354597 GCF_000365145.1 Cyphellophora europaea CBS 101466 | reverse complement strand
GTTGGATTGCATCGTCTTCGATAAAACTGGCACGCTGACCGAAGGTGGGGAGCCCAAAGTCATCAACTACGAAAATCTTACGTCCCCTGAAGGTCCGGTCAACGAGCGGGAAACTCTGGGTCTACTGAAAAGTCTCGAGGAGGATAGCATTCACCCGGTTGCGAAGGCCGCCGTCAGTTTCGTCGCATCACGACCATACGAAGACTGCAAAGCTGAATCCGTCGAGGAAGTTGCTGGAAAGGGGATGAAGGGAGTTCTTTTAGTTGGATCTCAGCCCACGCGCAAGATTCACGCCTTGGTTGGAAATGAGGCCTTGATGGCAGAGAACAATGTTGTTTTATCTATCGAGAATCAAACGCTCCTCGACTCGTGGAAGATGGAAGGAAAGTCGGTCATCTTGATCGCTGCCAAGGAAATCTCAACGGGGCAAAAAGCCCAGCAGGCACATGAGCTGTCTGCCATTGCCGCCATAGCAGACCAACTCCGCCCGGAATCTTTCCAGGTCGTGAGTGCGCTTCGCAAACGGGGGATCGACGTGTGGATGCTCTCTGGCGACAACGAAAAGACGGCTAAGGCTGTGGCTGGCAAAGTCGGTATCGAGGCGAGCAATGTCATTGCTGGCGTTCTACCGGACCAGAAAGCTGACCAAATCAAATATCTTCAGAGAAGAGGGGTCGAGGTTCCCTCGCGCGGTCTCTTTGGGTATCTCAAACAAGAGACGAGTCGTGCCACAGTCGCGATGGTGGGTGACGGAATCAACGACTCTCCTGCGCTGACTGTGGCTGATGTGGGCATCGCCATTGGATCTGGCTCTGAAGTGGCAATTTCATCCGCCGGTTTTGTCCTGGTCTCGTCGAACCTGAGGTCATTGCCAGTCCTGATCGACTTGAGCCGAGCAGTTTTCAGGCGGATCAAGTTCAATTTCTTCTGGGCAGCTGTTTACAATATGGTTGCTCTCCCGGTTGCTGCAGGGGTTCTTTACCCTATCAACAGCGGAGGAGGTCGCATCAGACTGGATCCTGTTTGGGCGGCATTGGCAATGGCATTGAGTAGTATCAGTGTCGTGATTAGCAGTCTGGTACTGCGTGTACGAGCACCTGTGATCGGATTCAGAGCGCCCAAGGAACAAGACTGATCTGGGAATTGATTAAGCGAGGAAGGGCAAGTTTAGGTATTTCCTTTGTCAGGTGGTTCTGCCGGCAAACGTTGACAAATTTCTGGAGGCCGGTCTGTATGTAGCTATTATTTGAAGATTTCATTCTCCCGATTGAATGGCGTTGGCCACACTGAGCGCTCGCGATTCAATCCATCCTGGCCTGTAATCGGGAGGAAGTGTGATTGAGTGATCGACGCACAATCTGCCATCTCAGATACTCCTGCGCCCGGAGATGTGAACAAAGGATTGAAAGGCTCGAACTGCGGGAGAGATTCGTAGAATGGAGGCTCATTGGGGACATAGTTATAGTTGTTCATGCTCAAGTCCCCAAGATACCCAATGGAATTGAAATTATGCTGCACCACCGGAAGGGGCCCATACTCAGATGCTTGCTCGTACGATATAAACCAGCGTTCGGGGAATTGTTCTAGGAGTGACCTATCTTGCTGGCTGTTCAACAATGGGATATCATGATTCAAGGAGCCTGAGTGGGTGCCGGATTTGAACATTGAAGTGCTGACGCCCATTTCTAGATCGATCATCGTTCGCAGCAAGTGAGAATGGTCAGTATTGGTGGAAACTGTTGCCCTGCCATCGCACGGTTTGATTTTTCCAAGGTGTGGAATTTTTTGCTCTTCCGGCGGTATTGATTGTGGGATCTCCTCTGGGAGGCACAGAAGCTGCTCTTTCTTGAGAGAACAGGTGCACCTTGAATTGTGTTGACAGCAGCATGTATGGGGAACTGGTCTCTTGTTAGATTGAATGATCTAGAGGTACGGGAGCTCACCATGCTGGCCACCACGCTGATTATCGGGACAATCTTCCTCTGTGTGGCCTTTCTGATGGCACTCACAACGGACATGTTGGGATTTAGTCTTGCGCATGCGCCGGCAGTGATGGCATTGAGAGACTGGACGACCTCTCTTCTTTATCGGTATTAGGTCTTGAACTGCTTTGTTTGTCAGCTACATACCCTGTGTGAAGATGTTTGCGACATCGAACCTTGATGATCACAGGAACTGGCCCGATGGCCTCTGACACAAGCTTCGCAGGCAAACTTTTCTCCGTTGACGAGCATCATAGGACAAATATTCGCGTTTTGGAAGGGACCTCAAACCAGCGATCGGAGAGCTTGCTTGAATTGATAGTCTTCGTAGATGAAAGGTCCACACTCAAAGTCCAGGGGATGGTTCAAAGTTGCTGTGAGTTTTTGCTGTTGTGTAGTAACATTGCTGTTTTCAATGGTCAAATAAGCTTGAAACGAAGTAGTCACTCAAGCTAACTGCTTGACTAAAATACAGCAGGGGCTTTGTCACAGGGGACGGCAATATATCCGCTAGTTATGGCCCCAAGTTCGTGGCATTTCCTAGCTTACGGCTAGTTTCGCCAAGCCCCGGAGAACTCGATCAACACGACTTTACCTAGCAATTAGAGTTCAAACCACCTAATGGGTTGCTTTCAGAGACACAAGCCCCAGTTACATTATTGCTTCATTAATCGCCAAACCCGCCGATTCCCAGACAACCTCTAAGACGCCCCGCAAATGACATGATGCTGGCAGTCTCATTCTGAAATAGGATTCCTGTCCGGAGAGAGCCCACTTCGCTGGAACACGCACAAATGCCTCTTGTCTGGGTGATGGGAATGCGCCCCTGACTTACAACACCTATCGTTTGGAATAGCGCCTCAGCCGGACCTAGTATTATGGATTGACTTTGGCCCCTGGGAGAGGAGAGGCGCTTAGGAATGTCAAAACCCCACATGATCTTCTTTAAAGGACAGCAGATGTCCACCTCCCAATGCACACCTCATTCACTCATCTTTTTGCCTGATTCATTCCACTTTATCCCCGTGTCTTACCAATCCTCCCCCGCACCGTCTTCCAAACATCTTCTCGATTAGCCATGGACGGAATGGTTATGCCAATGAACACTCCTACGGATCCGACTTCGACCATTGCTACCGTTCTGGCAACGGCTGCAGTCAACACTATTTCTGCATTTTCTTCCGTCGAAACTAGCGCGTCATCTGCGCATGCTGAGGACTCGGATTCAATGAACATGCAAGGAATGGCGTCTTTCCTTCATTTCGGCTTAGGAGACCCCTTCCTCATATCCTTCTTCACACCGACAACGGCGGCCAGTTATGTTGCAATTTGTTTCTTCTTCGCAATGTTGACCGTTCTGCAACGAATTCTACAATTTTTCATTACAAAGCTGGACCGCAAGTGGCACATGCACTTCCGACATGCCCATGTGGAACCAGTACCCAAGTCCGGCAGCTGGGTGGCGACAATGGATGCTGACGAGTTGGACCAAACCTCGACGACAACATTCAATGCCCGTCTCATTGTGAAAATCTTGCTCCACGTTCTGAACACAGTCCTCGGCTTTCTTGTGTACGTTGCCCCGGCTGATCCCGATCAGAGATTCGGAAGCTAACGCAGGCTATGCCAACAGCATGCTCGTTGTCATGACAGTCAACGCTGGATATATCATTGCCCTGCTGGTCGGAGCCATGGTGGGGGAGCTGGCCTCAATGTACCTCCAGCAAAGGGCGTAGTCGATTGGGCACAGCCTGGTATTTTGGTCTCTCACATGGCAAAGCATGCTTCAGGGTAAAACGCCATTGGTGTTTGCGAACAGAACGTTTTCATGAATCTGGCTAGGCAACAGCATAATCCTGCCAATCTTGATTTGTATATGTACGACATCCTCTCAGTTGGAAAACCTCGGTACCAGGCTTCGGAAATTCCCACTTGCTACTTTTGTTTCTCGCAGTGTAATAGAGTATGCGAATTGTAGGGATGCGCGTAAAGCATCAGGCCGAAAACTAATACGCTCAAGGGAGCTGAGAACGGGACAAAGCCTATTACGTTCAGCCTGGCAACAGACATTCCCCCACAAGCTGAAGCAGTTGTATTTGGGTCATTGCGGTGAGCATTGGAAAGTAGATATGCCTTAGTAAGACTAACCACAAGGTAGCATTTCACATGGCGGTGGACAGGGAGTTTACAAAGCTGTACGGAGTACTTGCGGCATAGCTGAACCCGGGTTGTGCTGACGGTCGTTTCTCTGCACTTGGCAAATTTGTGTGAATCAGCCAAATAAGCCAAGCCTGCCCTCAGAGCTGGGCTGGCAGCCACCTTTGACCCTCGCCAAACAATCGATGAAAATCATGCAGTCACTAAGAACATGGCGCAACAAAGCATACCCGTATCTTCATTTATTTAATCCCCTTTCTGCTGCGGCGATGATGCCACCTCGGGGTCCCCTCTTCGGCCGGATCAAGCTCATCTGGCTCAAGTCGCAAACGAAAGCGCAGTGATGGCGAGAGCGCCGTGGCTTCCAGTGCTTCATCGACGTCGCACTTTTCGAGGAGGACGAAGCAAAAATCGTGGAGCTTAATGATGGTGATAAGTGCTGGCACTGTGGCAGAGGTTCCCCAGACATCGCTCATGTGATAAGTAGGAAGGACGGTTCGGGATGATGTCCTGAGAACGCGCAGCCGACACTGTTTACTTCTGCTAGAATAATTGACTGACCAGTTGTTTACAGTTCAGTAAATATATTGACTGTGGTCTGTTGATGTTTGACCGCCTTGGGACGAGCAAAACGACCTGCCCACGACAGGTCAACAACAGTATCCCGACATGAGATGAGTCCACAAGTCCAGACTTATCCAGCCCACGAGCCAGGTTCCAATCCCAGTGCACTATTTCCACGCGTCGAGTCAACTAGTCGCCGCCAAGACGCAGCATCAGGGGGAAAGGCAACCAAATCGAGTTCTACAGGTTCGCAGAAACAGAAGCTTCTGCACAATGGCTTTAAGCAGGTACACTCAGGGAGGATCAGTCAAATAAGTGGATGGGTGACCAGAGACATCGATGGAGAAACGTGCTATGTCAATGCCGAGAAAAAGCTCTGGATAGCTGCAAAGGATGCCAAAAGTGGCTGATACGATGGGCGGTCTGGCTGCTCCTGCTTACAAAAGAAATGAGAGGCTGAAATTCGAGGGCAGCAGTCAAGGCTATCAAAGTTGATCGGTCAGGGTTATAATTTTGATTCGTCAGTGTCAATAACACTCATTTGGCAAGTCACCAGTATTCTTCAACGCCATCGGTATCCTTTCCCGAGCCTCCGTTGATGTCAACACCATCATCCCTCAATGGCATTCGCTGCCCTTCTCGCAACCAGCCGCACCACGGACATTAAATTCCATCCTCCCCCTGACCTTCTGGATTAGCCTTCTGATAGGGATAACCGATTGAACTGCTCACAAGCGACTTTGATTTCCCGGTGCGCCCAAGCTGCTTTCTATGGGGAACCTAAAGGGATCAATGAGCCGAAGTCGAATGTAGGCTGAGAAGATTCAACCGAAAATTGGTCGGCGTACGTGAGCCTCGACCATGAACCGCCCCAACATGCGTGACGTTTGAATCGATCTTATTTTCAATTGTCAAGGTCCATTCGGCAGGAGAGGGCAGAGGGGCTGGAGGTAAATAGTCCGGGCAGGACTGGTCGCTCATCGTCGGATTCGTTGGCATTGCAGTCATGATGCAGAGGAAAGTGATGGCCACACAAACGGAGCGCAGCACGCTCGCAGTAGTCATAGTTGACAGAGGGGATATTCATCGGACCAGGTAGATCATATGCTGAGGCCGGGATTGAGCTGGACGGCCCGCTTTTATTGTCAAGAAATGGTAATTTGACAAAAAAAGCGGGTCACAGAATCGCAACCCGCACACAGCCTACCTCGCTGTCTGGGCACAAACCCGCCTTTGATCTGATTTCAGCGCCCTTCCGCATCTTTGGGCGATAGCCAGATACCCATGACAGGATGAGAATCGTCCATCACATCTCTGAGAATGAAGTACGGGCGGCCGAACAGCTTGCGGTGAATTGTGAGCTGTGGCGCATTTAACAGCTTGGACAACACTGAACCAGGCAGTTTATAGAGCCGGTTGTCTCACAGCCATGCCGAATATACGGTGCAAACAGAGAAAGTCATGCGAGAAAGACCAACGGCGGGCGGACTCACTCATTGCCAACGTTCAGCCTTAACGAGAGTATTATCTGAAGCAAGTTTCTCGCACGCTATGTCCTGGCCAGTCAATCCAATCCAGTCAACGAGAGGTTCATCATCCCAGCACTAAGGAGGTCTACATGGAATGATCACCGAGCGAACTCGAGTATACTTGAGACACGTCGTATTCTCCCGTCATACTGGGAAGGAAAATTCCATATTGACGTGTATGGCGGGAGCGTGGGAATCAAAGCTTGTAATTCGTCTCCTTACACCGGGGGCCAAGATAGTCACTCTTGATAGCTGTAAAGCCAAGTTCCGACCAGGACAGCTCCCTCTTATGCGGTTGTCGTCAACTCCGTCGACTTGACCGCTCCTTCCTCCTTCCCGTCTCCTCTAGTCTTTTAGTTGCCGACCATCACAACATACCACATCCTTCTTGCACAAGTTGAGACGTAGGGTAAGTAGCTACAAGCTTCCCCTGCGTATGGACAGGAAAGATTATTGCCCTTCTGCATTGCATGTCACATGTCTATCGCTCGGGTTGTTGGCGATCGAAGTCTGAGTGGGTATCCAGCACAGAAGCGTCGATAGCTGTATGATTGATAAAGCTAGCAGGGATAGTTCCGCATTCCTGGAATGCGGAACTATCCCTGCTAGTGCAATCACAGTCACCACTACAAGGAGATTGTGCAGGCCACTCTTATCAGCTACCGGATCCCAAGTTACTCGCCTAGAGCAGACGTGTGAATGAAGCGGTCACGCTACGATCCTCTTTCTGCTTCCCCAACGACTGTCCAAAATTTCCGGCCGGTGTCACTATTGGTTCCAAAATCGGGCATGAAGTGATTGACTCAGGTGTGTTTCCCGTATTCACTAATACCTTGCTGGGTGAATGAGGAACTGGCAGATACGTCTTCGCAGAGTGCGGCAATGTGTGGAAACATCCGTTACCAGGTTACATGGCGAAGCGAAAACCGGTGTGACCGGGAAGTAGGAACTACTAGCAATTAAATGCTTTTGGGCATTGTGCGCATCTCATGATCATCAAACGTGCTGGTCTACTTCTTGCTTAGTTCTGAGTACAGAGAACGTATATATGAGCAGGTTTGCTCAGTCGGTCGCTGTTGTCTAAAAGGCACAACCACGCCCCAGCTCCAACAGAATGGATTTCACCAAGCTAGACCTTTTCGTCTCAAATATGCCCCAATGGCCAGATGCTCAAGTCGCTGCGACGCGAGACTCTCTTATGGATGAGATCAAAGTTCAACTACAGCCCTATATTCAACAAACAGTCCCGATGCTTTCTTGCCGTTCAGAAATCCTGGATCTGCGACTCAACTGGGACACAAAGACGCCAGATGAAAAGTTCGCCCAGTTTCACCTGATCATGGACTATGAGGCTCATACACGTCTGGATCCGGAGATTCAAAACCTTCTTCGCCGTTTGAAGGTATTGGTTCGCTTTATGGGGGCTGATACGACAACACTTCGAGAAACAGGGAATCAACTGGTTCATTGGCTGAAATTTCCGGAGGAATATTCAGAGCATGTGGTCAGCGAAGCTGTGATGAGTAACGTATGGAACGGATTGCAATGGACATGCTTTGCACTATCTGGGCCTCTACTTGGTTGAATCAGCCATAGTTTGACGTGTTAGAATAGAGGCACGATCCCAGGTGGATCAATGGCGGCGGTGGTTGATGTGGTGCGGCAGCAGAGAAGGCTTCAAGTGCTTGGGTACCCAATCACGGCGAATAGCAGTGCTGCTGATGTACCATTCTTATGGTGCAGCAGAAGGGGAGAGGTGTCTGACCGTTGAGGTTGGAATGCTGTGCATGAGGATGTGGTCAATATGTGCACATGGCTGTGAAGAGCAAGTGCTGTGAGATTAAGAAAATCATGGACAGCCTTCAATATCCAAGCTGAACGGATCCCAAGATCACCTGGAAGTTTCGTTGAGGTCGGCTTCTACAAGCTATCCAGCACAGTAACCATGGAAGCGAAAAAATGAGGTTTCCGAACTGGCGGTTGCTGATGCTAATAAGGTCGGTCAAGAATATGCGAGTACCGTGGACGGCACGGCCTGGAATTGCTCCAGGAGTCCCGTCCAAACCATGAACTTCGCAGATGAGGCTGTCCCTTCTGCAGAAAATTTGTGACACGGGTGAAATGTGAAGCCCATTTTCAGCATCACTCTGCAAATCAAACATATCTCCGTTGCGCTGATGCTCCCTTCTAGCGATGTTTTGCTGAAGTGGATTTCTTAGCTCCGCTAGAGGCGTCGCAGTGACGCACTGAGCAGAGCTGGCCGATGTCGTAAACCCACTTACAGCCAGCTTCAACAATACTGCAGAAGAGAAGGGTAATCGTCATCTGTGGGCCAAAAACATGTAGTCCCAAGCGCTGGACGAGGCAAAGACAAAGTGCTGGAGCATGCGGGGCTACCCCGCTAATAGGTTTTGGTATGCGCTGTTCGGCAAGCTAACTTCCCTTACCAACTCTCCTTTGATTAATCGACTTGAGAAAGCAGAAGATGCCATCTCGCGAGTACCAAGCCTACCTGTCAACATGCTCTTTGGCGACGCTCAATCCTTGCTCCTTGGACGATCCATCCCCGTTTTCCATGATTCGCCTATCATCCACCTCATAGTAGATAGGGATGAGAATCGCTTTGACGCGCATCAAATTCTATTGTTCGACGCTGCACCATGGTTTCGGACTGCAATGAAGCCGTGTTGGAATGAAAGCACTGGAATGAGGATTCTGATGCCAGAGGATGACGCGGACGTTGTTCATCAATTCATAACGTGGCTGTATCATCGCAAGTTCGACTTCAGCAAAGAGGACCTGAAATCTCCCATGTTCGATATGACGATCTGCAGGCTGTATGTCTTTGCCGATAAATTCTCTGCCGCAAATCTATGCCGTGATACCATCAGGCTGTTGCTTGCGATGCTCCAGTGGCATAGCTGGAAGCCTACAATAGATCTGCTGCAATATGTAGAGCAGAACACTCTAGATCATTGCGGACTGAGTCAATTGATAATTGACTGGTTTGCCTGGCATAAAGAGCCAACCTGGTTTGACTCAGACGAAGCTACGGCTCTACTGGAAGACGCCCCTCATCTTGCAGCTCGCCTCTTACGTGGTTTAGCTCAACGGCTCAGCAAAATACCTCTGAAGTATGCAGAGAAAGTCGCTGGTGGTCCATTGTACTACGACGTGGACAAGTACATTGTGGTTGCTGCTCATCAAAAAGGACACGAAAGCCATCAATAGGATGCAGCAGTCTGCCATCTCGCGATTGACGACGAGAAGGAAGCGGAATTTGCACCACATTGAGATCTTGCTCCCGAAATACAGGCAGCGACTCTCCTCCACCAGAATGCGCAACTACTGTCAGAGAGCCGGCGCGGTGTATTGATTGCTTCAAATATGATTCGGGTGTGAACTAACGACGGTATGGTTGGAGAAGTTGGTAATGGGATGTTTTCTGGCAATAGCTCTTGCTTGATAGAGTCTGAATAGGGCGATAACTCCTCGCAAGTATAGGAAGGCAAAATGTTGTCGAAAGCGTTTGCTTGTATGGACAATCGGACCATCTTTTCTCTAACAATGAATCTTGCCGTACATATTGCATGGATACGCTCATCGAAAGTGCTCGCAACTCTGGCATCGCCTCTGTCAGCCGAATGTTTCCAATTTCCATATATGAATCGAGGGACAGCAGTGGCTTCCGGCACAAATAACCCCCTCACTTCCGGTCTAAGAACGAGTTGCGACTTCGTTGCGATCGAGTTGGCAACTCGACTGCAGATTAACGCTCTTATTGGATGGCTCCCGTCCTATCTAATGCGGGACCATGTGATATCTTTTTCATGCCCCGGTCTCGCTTTCTATTGCTCCATAAGCTCGGCCTGCATCATCTCCTATTAACGATCCGGCGGATTGAATGTCTGCTTACACTCTCGCCTTTCAGTCATCCTATTCGAAGTCATCCTATTCGATTGAAGTCCAGCCGAAAGATCTGTTCTATCATACCAAAGCTGTTCGCAGATGTAGCTCAATGGAGCGGGCAGAGAACCGCATTGGCGCAAGCGATCGCGAATGTGTACTGTATTCGGGCCGTCAAGGGAAGCCTACGGAGCCGCCATTAGGTTCAAGCCGAGCGTTCTGAGACAGTGGTGACGACAATAGCAGTCTCCTTGAGCGAGCTGCTCCGGACATTCTGAATCAGTGGCAAGACTATGCTTCATTCTCAACGCATAATCTGACGCTTTGTATTCCCCTCAACATTGAGCCAAGACAAATGCCGCTCCCAAAACTGGTGGATCGGAAGCGGAGCCCCGTCCAATCCATCTTCCATCATAGCGCCTGGACTCGAATCTGTCATCTTGCGCCAGACTTGGGACGCTTTGCGTTTCCACGTCATATCCGTGGTCTCTTTGAGCATATTTTCGATACTACGCCAGGACCTGGTCGCCAGTAGAATTTCATGGCAGGCGAGCGCATATTCCAGGCAATCGAGGAACAGATACCAACATTCAGCTTGCTGCTTACTCTCAAGCTCACTGTACAAGCCGTACTGTAAGTATCGGGAGAATGACCATACCGTCCTCTTCGTGGCACAGTCAACGGAAACCAGGAACCCGCCTCGAGTGGTGAATGTCGCATGCGCCCATCCGGATGGAATGAAGATGACGTTGGTGGAATCAAGCCTGTCAATCAAGCCATATTCCAGAAGAGACATTGTACGAGCTAATTTGGCCTGATTGCCGCGTTCCCGCTGCAGCACTCCCAAGTTATGACAAGACGGGGGAAACAGGATGATGAGCTTCTGGCAGTCCCCCAGAACTGCTGATATGCCATCCATGCCGTAGTCTGCGAAC
>NW_008481803.1:335683-337789 GCF_000365145.1 Cyphellophora europaea CBS 101466 | reverse complement strand
CGATCCGGCGGATTGAATGTCTGCTTACACTCTCGCCTTTCAGTCATCCTATTCGAAGTCATCCTATTCGATTGAAGTCCAGCCGAAAGATCTGTTCTATCATACCAAAGCTGTTCGCAGATGTAGCTCATTGGAGCGGGCAGAGAACCGCATTGGCGCAAGCGATCGCGAATGTGTACTGTATTCGGGCCGTCAAGGGAAGCCTACGGAGCCGCCATTAGGTTCAAGCCGAGCGTTCTGAGACAGTGGTGACGACAATAGCAGTCTCCTTGAGCGAGCTGCTCCGGACATTCTGAATCAGTGGCAAGACTATGCTTCAATCTCAACGCATAATCTGACGCTTTGTATTCCCCTCAACATTGAGCCAAGACAAATGCCGCTCCCAAAACTGGTGGATCGGAAGCGGAGCCCCGTCCAATCCATCTTCCATCATAGCGCCTGGACTCGAATCTGTCATCTTGCGCCAGACTTGGGACGCTTTGCGTTTCCACGTCATATCCGTGGTCTCTTTGAGCATATTTTCGATACTACGCCAGGACCTGGTCGCCAGTAGAATTTCATGGCAGGCGAGCGCATATTCCAGGCAATCGAGGAACAGATACCAACATTCAGCTTGCTGCTTACTCTCAAGCTCACTGTACAAGCCGTACTGTAAGTATCGGGAGAATGACCATACCGTCCTCTTCGTGGCACAGTCAACGGAAACCAGGAACCCGCCTCGAGTGGTGAATGTCGCATGCGCCCATCCGGATGGAATGAAGATGACGTTGGTGGAATCAAGCCTGTCAATCAAGCCATATTCCAGAAGAGACATTGTACGAGCTAATTTGGCCTGATTGCCGCGTTCCCGCTGCAGCACTCCCAAGTTATGACAAGACGGGGGAAACAGGATGATGAGCTTCTGGCAGTCCCCCAGAACTGCTGATATGCCATCCATGCCGTAGTCTGCGAACGTCAGCAGGAGTCAAGAGACCGCATACTTACACTACCAATGTGGAGGTCGACGTAGGAATATTGAGGAGTGACGTTGATAACTGGAACTCGCTCGAGCGCGGTGGTCACGTGGCGGTGCAGTTCTGCACAGCTTCCGAATTTCCATCGAGATAGCAGATCTGGAAAGTCGATGCCGATGATGCTCGTCGGATTACGGTTATCCGGGTGCACGAGCTGGGATAGTGCAGATGCAGCCACGAGGGACGGCTGTTCAGATAATTCTTCGCGCTCAAAAACCCGCAGATCAACTCGGTGTCAGTTTGGTATGAACCAGATGACGAAGACTTTACCTTTCTTTGGGGATCTCCAGACATGGGCAAACACTTGATGTTATGTAGGCGGTCCTGTCTGACCCCATGTTCCATTGGCAGGCATAATCCTGGGCATTTCGATGCTGTTTTCTTTGCATAATTCCTGCACGTCTGGGCTGGGGGCGGAAACAAGCGACATGTTGCCGGAGCTCCAATGATCTGGTAAGTGACGACGAAATGCTGGGTCTTGACGGAGGTGATGTAGCATGCCATCTGCTATGGATGTTGTTCGGACATCGTTGTGACGACCGACCGATCTTCTCGTTGGCCGAGGAATCTTGAAACCTTTGACGCGGTGAGCCAGCAGTCTTTGCGAATTTTATCGAGGGTTCTACCTTGCTCACGAAGACAACATGCCCATTCCTTCAATACTGGATGACAATGGATCCGCTCTTGATACTCGGGTTCGCGGATTTTCGCAAGCAGCAGTGGCAGACTGCTGGTTCGACGAGTCAGACTGTCATAGCCAAAGGCAGACACAAAGATGATGAAAGTCTCGATGGAGACATCAAAAGTCCACGACCATATCTCGAGAATGTTGGACCGTGTATGACAAGGGTTTTGGCAACGACGAATAGCATTCTGGATGTTGCGTTCGTAGCGACGGGATCGTAGGTTGGCATTTCTGAGCGTTGCTTTCAGATGCTCAAGATCTTGAGTCATTGGGACGCAATATCGGTTTGTCGTACTCTGCTAATAGGTAGTGCTATAACAGCATGTGCCCTTTATCAGTGTGGTCGCAATTCAATCGCAGTGAATGAGCGGATTTGGTAAGTAAACATGTGGTTGTGTGGCTGTGTGG